>NC_067139.1:84154415-84161913 GCF_903995435.1 Acomys russatus | reverse complement strand
ACAGAGTCAAGTCTGGTTAGTACTTGGATAGGAGGAATACACACACACACACACACACACACACACACACACACACACACACACTTTAAAATAAAAGTTTTAACTAATAATAATAAAATAAACATCTACCGGTTGAATGATAACGGCCCCCATAGCCTCGTATATTTGAATGTTTTGTTTCCAGTTGGTGGACTTTTTAAGGAAGGATTAGAAGGTGTGGCCTTAGAGGAAATGTGTTACTGAGGATGGGCTTTGAGGTCTCAAACGCCTATGCCAGGCCCACACTCTCAGTCTCTTCCCTCCCTCCCTCTCCACCTTCCAGACCCGATGTCAGCTCTCACTGCTGCTCCAGCGCCACAGCTGCTTGCCTGCCACTATGCATCCCACCATGACGGCTACGGACTAACCCTTTAAAACTAGATGCAAGCCCTCGGTTAAATGCCTTATTTTATAAGCTGCCTTGGGCATGGTGTCTCTTCACTGCAATAATAAAACAGGAAGTAAGACACCACTATCAAGTTGGTTTTATTTCAAGGATGCAGGCTGATTCAACATACACAAATAGCTAAGTGTAGTACGCCACGTAGACAGACAAGAAGGACATAAACCATGTGACTGTCTTAATGCATACAGAAAAGGTATTTGACGAAACTCGGCATGCCATTATGATAAACGTTCTAGGGAAAAATAAACAGAACATGCTTCAACACAATAAAGGCTATATACAATATATTCATAACCAGCACAGTACCAGGTGGGAGAAAGCTGAGAGCACTTCCTGTAAAATCTGGACTGAGGCAGGTGCTCACTCTTTCCGTCCTGTTCGGAGCAGGGCAACAGAGCTGATCTAGAATAAGAAAAGAGAAAGATACAAAAATAACGCCAACAGGAAGAGAAGTCAATCTTCTGTAATTGCAGATGAGATGGTTCCATACTCAAAAGACCCTACAGACTCCACCAGAAAACTATTAGATTAACAAACACTCTCAATAAAGTCTTAGAATATAAACCCAACAATTTTTTTTAAGTCAACAACTTTCCAAAGCCAGGCAGTGTTAACACACGCCTTTAATCTCAGGCAGATCTCTGACTTAGAGGCCAGCCTGCTCTGCAGAGCAAGTTCCAGGACAACCAGGCCTACACAGAGAAGCCATGTCTCAAAAACACCAAAAGAAAGTAAAATAAAATCAGGAACTTTCATATATACATATGAAATGAAACCACCCTTGAAATGAAACCAAGTTGAGAGTGGTGTCTTAGTAACCACTTAGTTTTAGAGACCTAGTCCAGCAAATAAATGTGTCAAGAATGAAACTGGGGAATGAACAAACAGATCCCATTCACAATTGGGGCGGAGGGGGGTGGGGTGGGGTATGAAGTGCCTAGGAATAAACCTAATCAAGGAAGTAAGAGATGCCAAAAATAAAAATAAAAATCAAACACGAGATGATACTCTCAGATTTGGCAGAACTAATATTGCAAAGATGAATATACTAGCAAAACTAATCTACACAGTCAATGCAGTCCTCATTAAAATTCCAGTGACAATTTTCACAGAACTTGGCAGAGGGTGCCCTAGAGCTCATTACGGGAACACAAAGGAATATGGGTAGCCAAAGCAATCCTGAGTAGGAAGAACACTAATGGAGCTATTAAAACTGCTGACCTCAAATAATGCTAGATGCCGCTGTGCCAAAAATAATGTGTTACTGACACAAAAACAGATACATAGACCAATGGAACAAAATATAGAACCCGGAAATGGTACCACACAGCTACAGCCACCTGTATTTTTTGACAAAAGAGTCAGTGTGTTGAAAAAAAGGCAGGCGCTTTAACTATTGCTGTGTAAACTGAATTTCATATATATATATATGACTATCTCAATGGCTTTCATTTTTTAAAAAAATTTCAGTGCAAAGTGGATCAAAGACCTTAATGTAAAACCTGAAACTTTGAACTACTAGGAGGAAACATGGGTAAAACACATCAAGACACAAGGTCTTGGTCTTCCTAAAGACATGGGTGTGGGGGGAACCCAAGAATTGAGAAAGGAAGCAGCATGAAATTAAAAATGTCCTGCAAAACAAAGGGAAGCAGTTTACAAGCTGGAGAACACTCTCTGCCAGCCTTGCTTCAGACGAGGCCTGTTTTCGTTATTACCTCCTTGCTATAATAAAATACTCTCACAAAAGTCATGTGTCTTCGGGTTTTATTGCCTTTATTGAGGAGACACCGTGGCCACGGAACTCTTATAATGGAAGGCATTTAACTGGGGCTGGAGAGGTAGCTGAGAGTCCTACGTCTGGATCCGCAGGCAGCAGGAAGTGACAGAGACACCGCAGGCCAGCCTTGAGCTTCTGAGACCTCAAAGCCCATCCCCTTAGTGACACACCCCCTCCAACAAGGCCACACCTACTCCAACAAGGCCACACCTCCTAGTAGAGGCACTCCCTAAGGGCCTGAGGGGCCATTTTTATTCAAATGACCATATCAGGAGGAAAGGGTCTATTTGGGCTCATAGTTCCATAACGACACAGTTTATCATCGTAGTGAGAAAGACACAGCGGCAAGCACAGAAGATGCAGTGACAGGAACATTAAGGTGGGTGGATCACATTGCAGTCATACACCGGAAGCAAAGACTGGGCAGGAAATGGGGCGTGGTTACCAAGATTCCTCCCACCCTCAGCATTCCTTTGCTGCTGGGTTAAGGCTACTGGGCTTCCACTGACATTTCTTTAAGAGAGAGGGGTGGGAGGACGTGAACGGGGGGGGGGGTCCGTCCAGGGGGAGCTGTGAAGTAAGAGGTAGAGTTGAAGGTAAATACTAAAATGCATTGAATACACGTGCAAAACTGTCTAATGATAAATAGAAAAATATCCTTTCAAAAATGAGTGTGAGAGGGATCTCAGATCAGCTTTCTTTCGATCCTGCTAAGTACCGCTTAGCAGACACTCCTCAACTAAGACCTCGAGAGAGTGGCATGGTGTTCATTTCTTGCCATGTCTTTTTCCAGTTACTTCCAAGGCAGTGACTACAATGAAATGGCCCTGCACCGAGAGGTCAGTGGATGAAGCCCACCGCTGGCAAACATCACAGCCTCAGGTGGACCTGACAGGAATCCAGGAATGACGCAGGTCGGAAGAGCCTTCCTTTCAAACCAGGAAGACTTAGAAGACGTTACGGAGGAGGCCCAATCTCAAGTATCAGAGGGGAACTCGACAATCGCTGTTAAGGTCTACCTCGCCGTGCAGGCATTTAAACAGGCCAGTTAGGGTGTGTGCCTTGGGCCCTGAGGTTTTGAAGCTCCTCCCTGGTTTCAGGACAGCCTTGCCAGGCAGGAACAGAGCCCGCATATCCTCGTAGTCAATGCAAACTGTCTCACAGTCTTGTGGCCCACAGGATTACAACCCGTAGGAGAGAAGGTTTCATGGCTGAATTTGGTCAGTGGGCGCAAACACGGAGTAACGTGTACCCCTCTTGGGCACATTTTGCCATTCATAAAGCCATGTGGTGATGTGTGCTTCTGGGGTTGCCAAAGGGCTGAATTAGATGGAAGTGCTGAGGCTGGCTGAGCCCTTGTAAACAGCACCAGATACAAGCTGGCAAGATGAGTGCCTGCTGTAACCGGGGTTGTCCCTCCTAACAGCAAAACTCCCATGGGCCACCCAGGCCATAAGAGAACAGGACTTCTAGCCGGGTGTGGTGGCTCACACCTTTAATCCCAGCACTCGGGAGGCAGAGGCAGGCAGATCACTGTGAGTTCGAGGCCAGCCTGGTCTACAAAGTGAGTCTAGGACAGCCAGGGCTACACAGAGAGACCCTGTCTCAAAAAAGCAAACAAAAACCAAAAACAAGAGTACAGGGATTCTCTCCCACAGTTCTAACTCTGTCAGCCAAAAGTCTATGAGACAGTTTGCACTGACGATGAGGTTATTCAGGTTGACATCAGTAGATGCTGTGACCTGCTCTGGGAGGTTTCAGGAAGTCCTTATCTCTGGCTGTTCACACCCATGTCCTTTCAGTGTTTTGTCACAAGGCTGTCAAGAAAGATACTATGGCTTTCTTTTTTTTTTTTTTTTCTGGCTCTGTGGGACCACTCATCCTGGAGCTAACTGTCCTGTCTTGAGCAGCACTATAGAGAAGCCCGTGTGGTGAGGAACTGACTCTTGCTCAGGCATGTGAGCTTCCAGGAAGCGGGTGCGCTTTCTCTAGGCCAGCGCTGAGGTGATGAAGGCCCATGTGGCACCTTGACTACAAACTCACAGATGGCTCTGAAACAGAGCTGTCTGTTAAACTAGCCCTGGATTCCTGACCTTCCCATAGTGTAGGAGATGGTGACTGTTGCTATTGAAACAATAGATGGTTCGGGATACAATTAGAAACAAATGAAGCTTAATGTCATACAACCCACTATGTAAATGTATCTAAAACATTAAATGCAGGCATGTTTGTTACTTTTCTCATTGCTGTATCCAAATACTTGACAAGAAGCCACTTTGGGGCTAGAGGGTTTACTCTGACTGACAGGTCAAGGAACAGTCCATCCTGGAAGGGAAGGCAACAGGAGCAGGGGACTGGGGGTCACACTGACCCACACATAGTCAGCAAGCAGAGAGGGAGAAGTGTTTGCACCATGAAGACAGAAAGCACTGCATACAGAATGTTGCCCCAAAGCAACGTTTGTAAAACAAGCCAATTCCTGTGTCTATAGAGAAAAAAGAAGGTAAGCTCTTCTTACTGAAAGCGCCAGGCAGTGGTGGCACACGTCTTTAACCTCACCCGCACTTGGAAGGCAGAGGCAGGCAGCTCTCTGTGAGTTCAAGGCCAACTTCGTCTACAGAGTGAGTTCTAGGACAGTCAGGGCTTCATAGAGAAACCCTGTCACACACACCAATGTCACACACACCAACACAAACCTAGAGAGAGAGAAGCGGGGGGGGGGGGTAGAAGGAAAAGGGAGGGGGAGGAGAAAAGAAGAATTTGTAGGGTTTTGTTTGTTTTTATTTGTGCTTACAGTTATGAAGGAATTCTGTTCTTTACAGTGGGGAAGGCATGAGGTGGCTGGTCATACTGCATACACAATCAGGAAGCTGAAAACAGACAGGAAATGAGGATGAACTACCAAATCTCAAGTCCTGCCCCCAGCCATTCCTCTTAAAGGTTCCACAGCCTTCTAAACCACCACACCACCACCACCACCATCACCACCACCACCACCACCACCACCACCACCACCATCACCACCACCACCACCACCACCATCACCCACCACACCACCACCATCACACCACCAGCACCACACCACCACCACCACCACCACCCACCATCACCACCACACATCACACCACCATCACCACCACCACCATCCACATCACCACTATCACCACCACCACCACACACATCACCACCACCACCCACCACCACCACCATCACCACCACCACCCCACCACCACCACCATCACCAACATCCACCACCCACCATCACCACAGCACACCCCACACCCCCACCACCACCACCACCACCATCACCACAACCACCACCAAACCACCATCACACACCACATCACACCACCACCACACCACCACCCGACCACCACCACCCATCACCATCACACCACCACCACCACCAACCACCACCACCAGCACCACACCACCACCACCCAACCACCAACCATCACCACCACCACCACCACCACCACCACCATCACCACCACACCCACCATCACCACGCCACCACCAACCACCACACCATCACAGCAACCACCATCACCACCACCATCACCCACCCACCACCACCACCACCATCACCATCACCACCACACCACCACACGAACCACAAACCACCACCACCATCACCATCAACCACACACCACACCACCACCACCAACCCACCACCAACCACCATCACACCACCACCCACCAACCACACACCATCACCAACCACACACCACCACCACCACCACCACCATCACCATCACCACCACCCCACCACCACCACACCCCCACCAATCACATCACCACCAACACACCACAACCACCACACACCACCATCACCACCACACAACCACCACCACATCACACCAACACCACCAACCACCACCAACCACCACACCACCACAACCACAACCCATCACCACCACCAACCACCACCATCACCGACACACAACATCACCACCACCACCACCACCACCACAACCACCACACCATCACCACACCACCACCACCACAACACCACCACCACCACCCACCACCACCACAACACCACCACCACCATCACCATCCACCACCACCAAACCATCCCATCAACACACCACCACCACCACCACCACATCACCATCACCACCACACCACCACCACACACCACCATCACCATCACCAACCACCACATCACCCCCACCATCACCAACAACACCTCACACCAATCACCACCACACTACCCACACCCCACCACCACCATCACCACCACCACCACCAACCACCACACAACCATCACCCCACCACCACACCACCAAACCACACAACCACCAACCACCACACCACACACGCACACACAACGATCCCCCACACACCATCACCACCACCACCAACCACATCCACCACCACCAACCAACCAACCACCATCACCATCACCACCATCACCCACCCACCACACCACCACCATCACCACCACCAACCACCACCACCACCACCACCACATCACCACCATCACCACCACATCACCACAACACCACACCACCACCACCACATCACAACACCATCAACCACCACCACCACACCACACACCCACCACCACCACCACCACCACATCAACCACCAAATCACCATCACCACCACCACCACCACCATCACCAGCCACCACCACCACCACCAACCACATCACCACCACCACCCATCACCACCACCACCACTCACCACCACACACCAACCACACCATCACCACCATCACCACCATCACAACCCACCATCACCAATCACCACACCCACCACACCAACACAACACCACCACCACCAACCATCACCATCGACCACCATCACCACCACACCACCAACCACACCGATCACCACCACCACCCCACCACCACCACCACGCCACCACAACCACCATCACCACCACCACCACCACCACCACCATCACCCACCACCACTCAACAACACCCAACCCACACCAACAACCACGACCACCACCACCACAACCCACACCATCACCAACCTCACCACCACTCACCACCACCACACATCACCACCACCACCACCATCACCACCACCACCCACCCCAACCACTACCACCACCACCACCACATACCACCCACCACCAACCATCACCACCACCACCACCACCATCATCCCACCACCACCACACCACCATCACCGACCCCACAACCATCACCACCACCAAACCATCACATCCCACCACCACCACCACCAGCACCACCATCACCAACCACCACACCAACCACCACCACCACCATCCACCACCACACCACCACCGATCA
>NC_067139.1:84011915-84149415 GCF_903995435.1 Acomys russatus | reverse complement strand
TACCCTGGCTGGCAGGAAGGATGAAGCCAGAAGAAAGACACAGAGACACGTTCTAAGGCCCCAGTCTCCACAGCAGCAGCTTGAAACAGCTTGAAACTGACAAGCACTCCTGTGCCAACTGCCACCAGCGCCATCTTAGGGCGTACTCTGCCTCCTCACAGTTTTACTCTGCAGCCCCCATGGCAGGGGCAGGAGACCCTGTGCACGCCTCCCTCTCACCCTGTGCATCCCCTCACATGGTATCTCGGCTGGAAATGCCCCTTTCCATCCTGTAGTGGCTGGCTCCTCCGTGGTACCACTTTAATGAGCACTTCCTGGACCCCACCCAACATGTGTACAGCTCTGGCAAAGCAGTATGTGCCCTCCTCGGCAGTCATGTAGCGTCTCATTCTTGGGGTTGCTGTGGTTGGCATCCACTGTCTGACTCACCCCTGCTTTTGTGTAACCAGACTTTTCTGGATCCCTGATGCACAGAACATTATTGAAAAGACTGAATCCAGAGTTTAATTAGAGATGATTATGTAAAGCATTGTCACTTCAGGTTTAAGCAACAAATGTTTATGTATAGTAATTCTGGAAGCTAAAAGTGAGATCAGGATACAGGCATGGCTGGGTTCGTGGTGAAGAGTCCTCTGACTGCTACACAGACAGCTCGCTATGTCCTCACATAGTGGAGATAGCACTAGTACTTTCTTCCCGTAGGGAATTTCCCATCATGACTTCCTCTACCCAGTGACAACCCAAAGACTACCTCACTTCCAAACTTCACTGCATTGAGAAATGAGGTTTCAACATATAAATCTGGGAGGCACTCAATACCTAACAAGGCCAGGCATGGTGACATACACCTTTACTCTCAGCAGTTAGGGAGCAGGGGTGGATCTCTATAAGTTCCAGGCCAGCCAGAGCTACACAGTAAGACCATGATTCCCCCCCCCCCCCCCCCCGCATCACCACCACCACTACCACCAAATAAATAAACAAAATAAAATACAAGTACCTAACAATTAATGGGTTGTTTTAGCCCAGGCTCCATATTGAGAGCTTCATAGGCACCACCTTACTTAAGACTCACCACACCCCAGAGGTAGGTGGTCCTATAGCGTCCGGCAGCAGAGGAGGGCTCCTGCACTAGGGGGGTTGTTAGGAGAGGTGGCAGGCAGGAAGGCGAGGCCAGCAGGGTTCAAAAAGAGCTCTGTACAAAGAGCTGATGTCTTGGCTATGTGCAACCCACAGGGTCCGTGGCTAGGGGCCAGAGGTTTGTGTTCTGTGCTGGGCGGGGGAGGCGGGGCAGAGCATGAGGAGCAAAATCCCCACTAGTAAGAAGGCCTAGTTACCGGGCATGATGGCACATGCCTTTAATCCCAGCACTCGGGAGGCAGAGGCAGGTGGATCACCATGAGTTCGAGGCCAGCCTGGTCTACAAAGTGAGTCCAGGACAGCCAAGGCTACACAGAGAGACCCTGTCTCAAAAAAAACCAAAGAAGGAGGAGAAGGAGGAGGAGGCCTGGTTGATGCTCTCTTACCCGGATGGGTGAGGTGAAAGCCCATCAGATGAGGTGCACAGTGCTGAGGTAGAACAGGATGACTCGAAGCCTGAACACCTGACAATGCACACTGACAAGGGCGGGCACAGGCTGCTCCTCAGCCCCGAAGTTGAAGGGACAGCAAAGGCCCTGGGAGTGGGTTCCTTACAGAGAAGGAATGAACAGTGGGATATCGCTTCCGGCTCTGTAGGAGAATTTGTTGTCATAGCAGCTAAGATATACCCTAAGGTGGGCCTGGGCGTCCTCTCCCTTCACGCTCCTAACAGCCGCAAGAGTCTTCCCATTTCACACATAAGAAAACTGAGCTGAGGCTAGAAAAATGCCTCAGCAGTTAAGAGCCCTGGATGCTCCTCCAGAGGACCCAAGGTTGATTCCGTGCCTGTATCTCCATTTTCAGGGAATCTGACACACTCTTTTTGGCCTCTGTGAACACCAGGCATACACAGGGTGCACAGACGTGCATGCATGCAAAAACACCCGTACACACATTTCATTTTAATTTTTAAAGAAAACTGTCATAGAGAGGTTGAGCCTTATACTGGTTAGTTTTTCTTGTTCCAAAACACAGCTTAGAGTCACCCGGCAAGAAGGAATTGCTCAGATCAGATTGCCCTTCGGTCATATCTGTGAGAGATTGTCCTGATGATTGACGTGGGCAGGCCCAGCTGGTAAGCTTGAGCTGTATTGGAAAGCTAACTGGGCATGAGATGAGTGAGTGAGCCCCATGTGGAGGTTTGAATAAATATGGCCCCCACAGACTCATGTGTTTGGGTGCTTAGCCCTATTGGCACTATTAGAAGGTGTGGCCTTGTTGGAGGAAGTAGAGGTGGGCTTTGAAGTCTTCTATGCTCAGCTATGCCCAGTGTGGCACACAGTTACCTCCTGCGGATCCAGATGCAGAACTCTCAGCTCCTTCTCCAGCACCATGTCTGCCTGGTGGCTGCCTCACTTCCTGCCATGACAGTAATGGACTAAGTCTCTGAAACGCTAAGAGTTGTCAATGGTGTTGGTGTCTCTTCACAGCAATAAAACCTGAACTAAGACACCCAGCAACGAACATTCCTCTCTGGTTCCTGCCTCCTACTTCCAGGCCTGAGTTCCTTCCCTAACTTCCCTCAGTGACTGTGACCCGGAAGTGTATGGGGTAGAGCTTCCCCCCCCACACACACACACCTATGTTGCCTTTGGTCGTAGTGTTTATGATAGCAACAGAAAAGCAAACTGGAACAGCCCTCCAGACCAGAGAAATGGGACTGTATCTGTTGTCAAAATGCAGCCATCAGGTTAACTGTGAGGGACACACACGCAGGCCACTTGCTGTCCCCGAGATGCGATCTTGATGAGAAGGACCCCACCAGGCCCTTTGAGCATGCCTGTGCCTTTCCTAGGTCATTCACCCCACCCCAGAAACAAACAGATCTCAATACTGCTTTGCTCCCCCTAGATCCTCCCGCGTAAGGGATATGGGAGGGTCATAAACCCATCATACAGTGATGTAAGGATATTGGAGGGCATGTCAGAAAACCCAGGGTCAAAGGATGGAAGGAGTAACAGAAAAGCCAAGGCGGAAAGGGTAGGCAAGGCTCCTAGCCTGTACCAGAACCAGCGACAGAAAAACACAGAGGTCATCAGGTCTACCCTTATTGGGCAGTGCTGAGATGTGCAAGGGAGGACGGGACAGGCTTCTGGCGTCCTGCTACAAATAAGTACTGCTGATGGGATAGAGCAGATACGCTCCAACTTCTATTTGGCAACAAGTACTTGTTCGTTCAGTTGTGGGTGGTACTTGTTCAGTTGTGGGTGGTCTCCTCTGGGAACTGTTACTTCTTGCCCCGCCCCAGAGCCATTTCACCTTTCTCCACCATATCTCCAGGTTTCTATTAGCTAGCCTAGCCAGAGAAAAGCAAGCCGTGAAATCAGACTAAATAAAGCTGACTGGCCTGGCAGCCCATGTGCCCCTCAGAGCAGCAGCTTTCAGGCTCAGAGGAAGGCGGACCGGCCCTTCCCCAAGCGCCCTTTGTGGGAATCGCTGCATCTCCAGATTGGATTGCTGTCTTGGCTTTGGTCTTTGAGGTGTTCTGGAGCTCTTTCCAGCCCCCACAGGTTGTCATGGTGCCTGCTGCTCAAACTTGTGATTGGTCGGAGCTGCAGATTGTCTCCATGGCGATAAAAAGGATCAGTGCAGAAAGGACGTTTGGCCTTGGAAATGAACTCCTGTGAACACTCCTGGGAAATAAGCCTGCTCTGTCTGCAGGGAGTGGGTGGGGGTGGAGGGGATGGAGGCCAGCAGAGATTCTCCTGCTAGAGACAGACACAGCGCTTCAGCCCGCTCCCCACACAAGAGGGACCAGCTTCACAGCCGGAAGTGCTCTCTTGCGGGTAGCCACCAAGGACGGCAACTTCAAATTCCTGCCTGTACCAAATGAAAATTGCAAGTGAAAACAGCATAGTTGAGATAGAGGCCACCTGAGCCTTTAGGGGTCCACGGAAGTCCTCTCTGCCCACGCTGCTCCTTCTGTGTCCCCTTCTTTCCCAAGTCTGCACAGAGCTTAGCCTCTCTCCAACCCTGACCTGACCTTGGGACCACTCATACCTAGTAAGGCACAAGCTCAATGTCCTCCCGCCCCCCCCCCATAAGAACTTTAATAATGAAACAAACATCCCGATCTCCATATGATGTCCTCCTTTCTCACCTATGAGTCTTTCTCTTTTGTTTTTCAAACTAGGAACCTGGGCTGCTTTGGCATCATTCAGGCTCCCTGTAAGATGTCAAGCGTTTTCTGCGCCTCCTAGTTTTTCTTTAACAGCCAGGTGGAGCTCGTTTGAGAGCGATTGCCTCTCAGGCAGGCAGCCTCCTGCAAGCACCTCTAATCTCTCCCTATTACATTTGCTTTTTGGAAAAAAAAAAAAGATCAGAAGCCCCTCCCTACTCGAGTGTGACTGACTAATAATGGAGCAGATGCTGTTCTCCAAGGCAACCAGAGGTTAAACCGGACTCAGTGGCAAAGCAAAGATCAGCGCTGCAGAACAGTCCGGATTTTACTCTTAGAAGAAGTGTTATAAGGGCAAACGTAGGGCTGTTCTCTGAAGCCTTTCCCATTGCTTCTGACGCCTTTGCGTCCTAAAGGGAGTTTGTTCTTGTTTCAGCTCCTATTTTTAAAGGCTAACTACGTGATTTCCCATAAAATTCTAACATGCTCACGCTGGGGGGGGGGGGGGGTTGTCATTGTGAAAGCATCCAGACCTTCACAGCCCTAAGGCGGGGAACCCTGAAAGCAGAGCCCAGCCACCTGGTGATGAAGCAGGGTGGGGAAGCAAACCCAACACCATCCCCCCCCCCCCACAGAATCTGAAGCAGCCTCCATACGGTTGCACATTACCCAGCTGCCTCCGCCCTGCCTGGTGCAGCTGTGACTCTAATGACATAGTCTAAGTCAGAGCGCCCTGTAGCTTATGTAGGTCACTTATGACCTGAGTCTGCTTCCTGGAACTACAAGGACCCCTCCTGGGGAGGAGGACCCTAGAGCCTATGTAAAAAAGCAGAGCAGGGACTGAGGATGCCGAAACAGAAGGACCCCAGGCAAGGACCTGATGGTCATCAAAATAGCTGAATCAGCAAGCTCTCGCTTCAGTGAGAGACCCTTTCTCAAAAACTAAGGAAAAGAGCAATAAAGGAGGCCACCCACTGCTGACCTCTGACCACACGCGCACAAAGGTAAGAGCAAAAGTAAGGCAAATAACCAAGGTCAATCATTTGTGGCTTAATCTTGAGGGACGGGAATGAGGGAGCAGGGACAGCTATGTCAGTCATCAAGAGGAGCTGGCAGAAGGCTGCAATGAGGGGACTGCAGCTATGGGCCACAGGTAATCAATCCTGAGAGAAGAAAATGCCTTCCAGACTCTCCCTCGCACTCATGGGACAGAAACTGGCACTCAGCGTCTCCTGTCCCTGCTGCGTTCACCCTGCACGGCTGGATGACTCTGTACACAACCCAAGCAAAGTCTCTTGGAGCCCTCGGCTGGATCGCTAATTCCTCCTGGAATCTCAGGCGCTCCTCTGAGATCAGCAGAGACAAGGACTGCCTCACAGAGTGGTTAGGAGCTTTAAAGGAGACAACGTGTGAGCAGTGATGAGTTCTAAATACTCAGTGAATGGCAGCCGTTCGGTGATGCTCCCTAGTTCTCAGCCCTGGGGGAACCCCTCTGCTGAGCTGAAAGGTTACTATCCTACGGAAGTCTGTATCCTCTCTCTCTCTCTCTCTCTCTCTCTTTCTCTCTCTCTCAGATGTGAGTGTGTGTATGCTGGTCAGGGTGGATACGAATGCTGCTTTACTTTCCTACTGCTGTGATAAGACACCATGGCCAAGGCAACTTATAGAAGAAAGAGTTTATTTGGGGCTTACAGTTTCAGAGGGTTCCGTGACTATCCTAGAGGGAAGCATGGCAGCAGCAGGCAGGCATGGCTCTGGAGCAGTGGCTGAGACTCTTACATGTTGAGACAACAGCCATGATTCAGACAGAAGAAGCTAACTGGGCTCCTTCTCAAAACCTGCCCCCAGTGACACACCTCTTCCAAGGCCACACCTCTTAATCCTTCCCAAACCAACTGAGGCTCAAACAGTCAAATACAGAAGTCTAAGAAGACCGTTCTCTTCAAACCACCGATTCCATTCCTTGGCGCCCACGGGCTTGCGGCCACATCATAAAGCAAAATGCATTTAACTCAACTACAAAAGTCCTCATGGCCTTCCATAGTCTCAACACTATTTAGAAGTCAGCCCAGAGTGGTGGCGCACACCTTTAATCCTAGCACTCGAGAAGCAGAGGCAGGAGGATCACTGTGAGTTTGAGGCCAGCCTGGGCTACAAAGTGAGTCCAAGACAGCCAAGGGTACACAGAGAAACCCTGTGTTAAAAACAAACAAGCAAATAAAAACAAAAACAACCCCCCCCCCCCGTAACCTCCTGTATAATCAAAATCAAAAAGCAAATTACATACTTGCAACATACTATGGCACAAAACATACATTACCATTCTGTGCTGGCTAGTTTTGTGTCAACTTGACATAAGCTAGAGTCATCAGAGAGAAGGGAACCTCAATTGAGAAAATACCTCAATAATTTAGGACTGTAGGCAAGACTGTAGGGCATTTTCTTAATCAGTGATTGATGGGGAAGACCACGCCCATTGTGGGAGGGGCCATCCCTGGGCTGGTGGCCCTGGCTTCCATATGAAAGCAGGCTGAGCAAGCCATGGAGAGCAAGCCAGTAAGCAGCACCCCTCCATGACCTCTGCATCAGCTCCTGCCTCCAGGTTTCTGACCTGTGTGAGTTCCTATCCCGACCTCCTTGGATGATGAGCAGTGATATGAAAGCATAAGCCAAATAAACTCTTTCCTCCCCCAAACTGCTTTGTTCAGTGTTTCATCACAGCAACAGAAACCCTAACTAAGATGTTCTGAAAGGAGGAAGAGGAGCTTAGTGGGAAATCCTGAACCAAAGCAAGACCAAAACCCAGAAAACCTAACTCCAAATCCTATAGCTCCCTGTCTGATGTCTAAGGGCTTAGACGGCGTCTCTCTTTCAGCTTTGCTGACTGCAACACACCTTCCTTTCTTGGGCTGGTCCCACGCGCCATGTAGCTCTCCTTGGCAATCCTGGCATCTCCAGCACAGTCAAGGCTTCACTTTCACAGCTTCATGCAATGGCCTCTCCGAACCTCTTGTAGAGGAACTCCCCTTCCTCACCCCCGGCCTCACTGGCTCTCCTTAATCATGGAGGAAGACTCCACAACCCCTTTACTCTTATATATTTCATGACTCTAAAGCCAAAACGTCATGGACAACACCGCCCACTTTAGTGCACTTGGGATGGAGCCCGGCCCACTCCTTGAATCAAGTTTGCATAAGCTTTTCTTTATTGCTCTTTAGAAGCAGAAGATTCCTCGGGCCTTTTCCTTTTTACAAGTTGGAAGCTTATGTGTGTGCTGTCTTGCACTTGGGGCACCCTTCCATGTATTCATTTCACAGCAGGTCTCTCTTTATCTATTTCAGCATTAGCCTTGGCTCCAACATTAAATTTCCTAGTGCTCTTTTTCACTTAAAACGGTATGTTTTGTATTTCTTTTTACCCTACTTGTCCTTTTTCATTGTAGACCTGCAAAAGAATAATCTATATTTTATAGATTATTGTATATGATTATATATTATAGATTTATATACTATATATAATTATATACTAATAATATATAAATGAATAACAATGTGCCAATGACACACTTCTGTTGGCATTACTTTTTAACTCTTATTTTATTTGGGGTTCTTATGCCTCTACCTCCCTTCCAATGCCCAACCCTAGGTAAGAGAGAAAAAAGATTAGAAGGGACAGGGGACACAGACCTCTTTAGAGTTAGTTCTGGCTAATTGGGGTTCTTGGGTTCTTTGGGAAAATACCAATCTCAGTTGTCAGGGCATCTAGCAGACCAGCAAAACCAGCAGTCTTCCTCTTTCTCTGTTTGTCTCCTGGAAGCATATTCTCTCTCTCTCTCTCTCTTTCTCTCTCTCTCTCTCTCTCTCTCTCTCTCTCTCTCTCTCTCTCTCTCTCTCTCTCCCTCTCTCTCTGTCTCTCTCTCTCTCTCCCCTCTGATATTTATACCCTCTCAGAGTCCTCATAATTAAACTAACCTCAGCTGACAGAGACCACACCCCTCTCTGAGCCTCATGAGGCTGTCATCAGCTGTGGACAAACTAAAAGCAGCCCCATACCTCACACTTGGGATTAAAACAAAAACATATTTGCATAACATAACTGAGTTCTTAAAGAAACCACATCTCCTCCAACAAAGTCACGTCTCCTAATTCATATCAAATAGCTCTACCACCAGGGAAGTGAACACTCAAATATATGAGCCTATGAGGCCCATTCTCATCCAAACCACCACACATGCACATGCAGAGGCCAGGTGTCAATATGGGATGCCATTCCTCAGGCGCTGTCCACCTTTTTTGTTTTTGTTTTTTGAGACAAGAGTCTTACTGTCCTGGAGGGTGCCAATTAGGCTAGACTGGCTGCCAGGTGAGCCCTAGAGATCTACCTGCCTCCCAGCACCAGCGTTAAGACCAAAACATGCTCCATGTGACCCAACTTTTAGTACATGTTCTAGAGATCAGCTGGCTGAACTATCTCCTAGACCATTTTTTTTTTTCTTTCCTGAAAGAAAAACAAGCTTCTTGCAGGCAAGGAAGTGCAGAAGCTCTGGAGTGGGCAGGAGCTGGAACTGAACACTGATTGTAAAGGAACAGTTTTCTTGTGTTACAGAAAATGCATACACAAGGGAAACGTCCAGAGAAGCAGGAAGATTTAGACACATTTGAGGGATCCTATAGAAGAGGAATAGTCCTCCAATCGCAACAACAGTGGTGCCCACACCCCATGTCAGCAGGAACAGGGCTCTACAGCAATGGTGCCCACGCCCCGTGTCAGCAGGAATAGGGCTCTACAGCAATGGTGCCCACACACCGCATCAGCAAGGACAGGGCTCTACAGCAATGGTGCCCACGCCCTGCATCAGCGGGAACAGGGCTCTACACAATGGTGCCCACGCCCCGTGTCAGCAGGGACAGGGCTCTACAGCAGTGGTGCCCACACCCCGTGTCAGCAGGGACAGGGCTCTATAGAAATGTGCTCATGCCCTGTAGTCAGCAGGGGCACCACTTTCAAGAGCAAGTGGCAATTAAAGGAAAAAGAAAAGGGGAAAATGACAAGAAAAACATAGGCAGAATCTGGGGGGAAACTTGCCACTCAAAGGATTTTGATCTCATTTAAGCTGATGGAAAGACAGCCCAAAGTGTTTCACTTACCTCCTTGAGTCACTGCCTAGCTATGGGCGAGTGTGTGTCTCTTCCGAAATTCAGCCGCTGAAACCTAGCAGTCGTGTGATGGTACTAAGGGGTGAGCCTTGGAGTTGCAGAAATGGCTCAGCAGTTGAAAGCACTTGCTGATCTTGCTGGGTTTGGTTACAGCACCCACAGAACAGGTCACACTGCCTGTAATTACAATACACCTTATGGCCTCCGTGGGCACCAGGAACACATGTATTGAGTGTTTTGCCTGCATGTACATCTATGCACCACGTATGTGCCTTCGGAGGTCTGAAAAGAGCATCAGATCCCTTGGAACTGCCGTTGCGGAGAGCTGTGAGGCACCATGTAGATCCTGAAAACCGAACCTGGGTCCTCTGCAGAAACAAAAGGTGTTCTCAACCACTGAGCTAGCTCTCCAGCCCACACAAAATATTTTCAAAGAGGTAGATCTTTAAGAGGTGACTGGGCCCTGAAGGCATCCCCATTAGTGAGTGAGACCAAAGCTTTTACCAAAGTGGCCTCTTGCTTTTCCCTTTTCTACCATTCTTTTCTCTGCTCCATAAGATGCAGAATTTCAAGATGTTCTCTTAGGAGTGAAGAGACTGAACCTTAGTCTTCTGCCATCTTGCTTTGGACTCCCCCAGCCCCCGGAAACTGTACAGAAATGAAGTTCTGTTCTGTATGAAGTAACCATTCTCAGATATTTTGTTGCAGCAGCAAGCTTGTGTTTTAAAGCTGCAGCTTCCACAGTGGGTGGTGGGCACACATCCATAATCCCAGAACTCTAGCCTTTTAAGACAGAAAAGTCACTACGTGGAGCCTCCTCACCTGGGCTGCAAAGCAAGACTTCATCTCAAAACTGAAGTCTCTGTGGCAGCGATAGTCTGACCTGGGGAAGAGTGCTAAACCAAAAGCAGCCAAGATACCTCTCTGCAAATAAAACTTTACAGCTGCTCAAAATTGCCAGCGGCAGCTAAGCCCTCTCATGTCCTCTCTTTGCTTATTGCAAGACTGTGCCTCAGTGACTTCACTGACTGGGAAGGTTCACAGCACTGATACAGAGTGCTGGCACAGTACACATTAGCACATAGGCAGACAGAAGAAAAGACACCCATGACACCCATGTCAATAGTCGTCGATGAGAGGGACCACACTGTGTGAGAACCACATCCACCGGGACAGGAACGGGCTCTCTTTGTCAACAGACTGCCTCGGGAAAGGGATACTGATGCCAGGATTCAGGGTAAAAGGGAGACTGTCACTTTTCACACTCTTCGAAGTAGTTAAGTCTGTTACCACATATTCTCTGTGAGGCAGAGGGTGAAAGTGTCGATATTAGGTCGTTTTCATGCAGTGGACACTTTTGGAGGAGGGGTCTGTCTTCAGACATGATCACACACTGATTGTACGTTTGTCATTATTCACCAGGTTAATGAAGTGGCCTTTTCTGACATTGACCTTCCCTAAAATTCTTTTTTTTTTTAAATGGTTTTACATGTTTATCACCAAACCAACCTGTTAGTGAAGAATAGGGAAACAAAGAAAAATATTATCTCCCAGTAAGCATGCCCAACTGTCTAGCGGCAAAAAGAAAACATTGTAAGATCATATTACAGTACCCTTCAAACAGAAAAAGAAAAGAGGGGCGAGGAAGCTACCTCACACATTTTCCTACTGGAGTCAGCTTGGCTCCTCCCACACCTCAGACTTTGTATGATTTTACTACCAGTTTTTATCTCAATTGATTGTCAAATGAGGGTGATTTTATTTTTTTGGCCAGGATTCACTCAATCCAGAAGTCAAGTGTAAATCACACACACATACACACACACACACACACACACACACACAAACTAACACATGCACAAGCATACTTTTACATGCATATACCACATGCACAATGTGTACCATGCACACACATCCATGCACACAATGTGTACCATGCACACACATCCATGCACACACATCCATGCACACAATGTGTACCATGCACACACATCCATGCACACACATCCATGCACACAATGTGTACCATGCACACACATCCATGCACACACATCCATGCACACATGCGCACACACCAAATGCATGAACACACACAAACACATGCATACACCACATGCAACACACACATGCATACATCGTGTAAGAAAGGGCACCTGCACTCAATAAGAGACTGTGGGTTCAGGCTGCTTTTTTAAGAACTCTAGCTTCTGCTGGCTTTCCTGCCTGGCTGAGAGAACTTTAAGCCTGCACCCACATTTAGACCAGCACCAGCCATTGGACTACAATACAAGTCTGTGTGCTCAACAGGACCCTTCATCTCTCCTCCTATCAACACTCAAGCCTGGCGGCCAGAGGCTGTCTCTCTTCCTCGTTCCTCTTCAAACTGAGGTGTGCAGACACCCCTTCGCTCAGTCACTTCTATCCTATCACCTGAGTGGCCTAAGTTTTTAAATTATTGATTCTACACCAGATCTACACCACTTCAGCAAATCTGTGTGAGATACCAAAATCTTTACGAATAACGTATCCTTAAGCCCCAGAGACCACTTTGGGCTGGAAAGCAAAGGGACAGGTTGGCTTTCTGACCACCCAGCAACGCAACAGTGAAGTCACTGCAGCTTCTGAGGGTGCTGGCAGAAGTTAGTGCAGCCCTCAGGCCAAGAGCTGTTCTGGTTCAAATTGAAACGATCTTGCTGGAAACAAACAAGAAAAAGCCTGCTGGGCTGGAAAGAGCTCAGCAGTTTAGGAGGGCTTCCAGAGGGCAGAGGTGGGGTTACCCACACCCACATAGAGTAGCTCACACCCAGCTGTAGCGCCAGCTCCAGGGCATCGGGCACCCTCCTCTGGCCTCCACATATAGTGTAGACTCACACAGCTGCATAAACGTGCAGATGGGGGGCTGGAGAGATGGCTCAGTGGTTAAGAGCACTGCCTGCTCTTCCATAGGACTGAGGTTCAATTCCCAGCACCCACATGGCAGCTCAAAACTGTCTGTAACTCCAAAATTTGACACCCACACACCAGCGCACATAAATTAAAATTAAATAAAATATTTTTTTAAACGTGCAGATAGGTAATGAGTCTCTCTAAAACCTTCTGAGGAATCATCAACGGTGGGGTACAAGGAGATGAGGAAACTAGCAGAGACTTGCTCACAAGCAAGTCCACACTGAAGGTCAAAAAACCCAATTTCTGGACCATATTTACCACCAGCTCTCTGTGTCAAGTCCCTGGCCCCTCTGCAGGGAAAGGCAAAGCAAGATAAACTGAAATTTTTTGCATGATTTCTTTCAGTCCTCTTTTCTTTGGTTCTGGGGTGCAACTGTTTCCCAGGCAAACTTCAGGCTCCTCAGGAGGCCAAGGGTGATGAGGAGAAGGCACCGAGTTGGCAGGAAGAAAGAGCCTCAGGGACAACTATGTAGGCTGGACTCTGAATCCTCCAGCAACGCCGCCTCCCCGCTGTCTGCACCATGCCGAGCCTCAGCAGGCAAGGCAGAGGGAGGGTGAAGTCTCCCAGAAAAGTCTGATGTGACGTCAGCTGGTAGCGTTTGGGAGGTTGTGGAAGGAAAAAAAAAAGAATGACTTGGAAGAATATTGTGAAAATGGCCTTTTCTGGTGTAGGTTGTAGGGGTTTATTTTGTAGCTGGAGGTTGATTTAGTAAACATTTTAAGCCAGACTGTGGTGGCTCACACCTTTAATCCCAGCACTCAGGAGGCAGAGACAGGTGGGTTACTGTGAGTTCGAGGCTAGCCTGGTCTACAAAGTGAGTCTAGGACATCCAAGGCTACACAGAGAAACCCTGTCTTGAAGTAAAAAAAAAAAAAAAAAAAAAAAAAAAAGCTGTATGGTCTGCACATGTCCTCCTAAGTTTCTATGTTGAAATTTGATCACTAATGTGATAGTATTAGTCTAGCCGTACTTCTTGGCCTGATGGTGTGAGTTTCATCGTGTGTGCTGGCACTTAGCTCTAGCTGGAAAGGTTCTGGTTACTCACGTGATGTCTTGCCACTATTGCACCAGAAAGCTTATCTTTCCAAGGCACAGGTTTCTGTAGCTCAAAGGGCTGATAGCTGTGTGTGATAAGAGCTGAGGGAAAGTTGAATATGATCAAAGCACACTCTATGAAACTCTCAAAGAGCTAATAAGGTAATTGATGAAAGGATTCAAGGGAGTATGGCCTGTGCTTCTCTTCCACCACATGAGGACACAGCAGTAAGATATCATCTTGGGAGCAGAGAACCGTCTTTCCCCAGACACCAAATGCTGCTGCATTCATGGCCTCCAAAGCCAAGAAGCATCAATGGAGCTGTTAGTAAAATGCCTACCTAGACTACAAAACATCCTAGGTTCTATTCCCAGCACTACATAAACCTCAAACGGTGGTATAGATCTGTCAGGAGAGCCAAACACGGCTACACAGCAAGTTCAAGGCCAGTCCGAGACACATGAGACCATGTCTCAATAAAAAGTAAATAAATACATCTATTGTTTTAAAGATTTTGAAGGGGAGTTGTTTTGTTTTATTTTGTTTGTTGGTTTTTCAATACTGGGTTTCTCTGTGTAGTCCTGACTGTCCTGAAACTCACTCTGGAGACCAGACTGTCCTCAAACTCAAAGATCCACCTGCCTCTGACTCCTGAGTGCTGGAATTAAAGGAATGTGCCACTATGCCCAGCTCTTGTTTTTAAAGAAATTTTTAGAAATATTTTTATATGAGTGGTTTTCTTCTTGTGTGTATATGCATGTGTGTGTGTGTGTATGTATACATGCATGCATGTATGCATATATGTATGTATACCTTGTGTGTCTGGTATCCCCAAATGACAGAAAAAAATTGATGGATCCCTGGAATTGGAGTTAAAAGTAGTTTGTTAAGCATCATATGGGTTCTGGGACCCAAGCCAGGTCCTCTGCAAGAGCAACAAATGGTCTTAACTGCTAAGGTATCTCTCCAGCCTCTATCTTATTGTTTGTTTATCTGATTGGTTTATTGATTGGATTGATTGATTGATTGATTACAGCAGCAGTAACAGGTTTAAAACAAGGATGATGACAATTGCTTTCAATTGACATCTTGAACTCATCCCTCATACCCATTAAAAGAAACTCCCAGGGATGATTTCCCTCTCTCTGTCCTCACCACCCTCAGCAGGCAAGAGAGCTAGCTCCTGAGCCACGAGAGCAGGAGAGCTGTCCCTACCCCTCACCCGCTGCAGCACTTGGGAGAGCGGGCCCTGCACCTTGCCTGGGTAGCAAAGTAGAGCTGACTCTGGCTGCCAGGTGAGCCATCCTCAAGGGTGTAAGTATGGGAGAGCTGGCCCAGCCCCTGGCCTGCTGCAGCACTTGGGAGATTAGGTACTGTACCTTGCCTGAGCAGGACAGTAGAACTGGCCCTACTGGCATGAGTGCAGGTGAGCCAGCCCTAAGGGCACGAGAGCTGGAGATCTGGCTCTGCCACTTTTTGGCTGCAGCATTGAATGAGCCAGCCAGGGCAGGGCTGTGGTGTGGATTTGGGAGAGCTGGCAGGCTGACCAGCTCAGATACCTCCCAGGCCCAGACCCACAGCCTTGAGTTGGCCCACCCCAACATCTAAGAACACCTGGAGCATGTGAAGGGGCCAGTCCTACAGATCCACAGCTGCAGGATCTCCCTAACACAGGGCAACAGACAGCAGGATATCAGAGAGACGCCCCAGAGAGGTTTCAGTACCGATAGCATAGCAGAAGCCAGAGCCCTGAACCAGACCAGCAAGTCATTGCAATGAACATTTGCAAGTAAAGAAGTGTAGACAAACGAGTGCACTGTGAGACACACTCTGACACACTACAGCTTCCACAATGAGATTTTTTTTCTTTTTGGAGGAAGTTGTAAGGGCAGAGGGTAGGTATGAGGGGACAGAGAGATAACTGGAGTTGGGGAGTGCATGATGTGAAATTCACAAAGAACCAATAAAAAGTAAAAGAAGGAAAGAGAAAGATAGACAAAACTCCCAATAAATGATCAGAATGTCATGTGAGTGGTTTAGTTGGCCTAGGGGACCTTCTTTGTAGACCAAAGAATGGCTCATCTTTCTTATAAAAATCAGACCCAGGACAATCCTAAATGCCTGGTATTCCAGTTGGGGGTACCAGTTGTTAAAGCACTAGATCCCCACATCTCAGTCCCTCTCTTGACGTTCTTCAGGTCACCAAGGCACCCACCATTGCCACCTGCACTCTTTCTCAGCTGTGCTCAAAAGCCAAGTCACCAGAGGCAGCCCTGCACATCTTCTCCTTCCCCGCTCTCCACATCCCAAGTGTTCTGACATTAGCTTAGAGAAAATTAAAGGGGAGTTTTAAATTGTGTTTGAATTTTTCATAGTGTTTCATTTAAGCAATTCTATTTGTAGCAAATAGAACGTTCACTTGTTGAGAGACACCCGATTCCTTTAATGCATGATTAGCTAATTAAGGGCTTTCTCTCTGATCTTCCCTTCCTGCCGCCCTGTCCTTCTCATCCTCTGGGTTTCTCTGGTTACCCCAGAGGGACCGCCACAGAACTGCTCAAACCATTAGTGGCGATTTGAGATTAACAACCTGAAGCTTCTGGACATTTCTGAATGCCCATCCTTGCGGGAAGCGGAGCTATTGCTTCATTTTGTACCAAGTGGTTCACGGTCTCTTCCCTGGAGCTTTGACAAAGCAGTGGATTGAGTGTGGTCCCCTAAACACATCTGAAAGCAAGACTGCTGCTTCCTAGAGACTGCGCTGCAGACCTGTTTTCTGGCCTGCTCACGTTCTCTGGCCCTCGTCCTAATTGCAGATGTGGTCCTTGAATCACTGTACTGTGGAGCAGCATCTTCCTCTCTGGTTGGAAACAGTGGTTGATAAAGCCCCCATCCCTACAACTCTTGATGGACAGAAGGTGACAACCCATTGAATAGTGTTTCCTCTGCCACTGTCAGTAGGCACTTTGCTTGTGAGAAGTGACCCATACTCCTGTTTAGAGAACCTGAGGGAGACAGCCGGGTGGTGACCTAACTGCAGCTTCCTCTGTGATGAGGTAGGAGAACGGGGTGAAAGGACAGGCCAAAGGCATCAACGTTGGTATCGGTAAGAAGCTACGAGCAGAGCTGGCCTGAAAAGAGCTAGCACCTTGGACTGCACGTGAGTGGGGCGGAGGAAGCCCGCCATCTCTGAAGGCTGACTGCTGGGAAGGCCGCACTGTGCACATAAGCAGTCTATAAAGGACAGACACTCTGCATGGCCCAGAGGTTTTGAGTCAGTCACAGACCTGCCCAACTCTCCAGCCTTCTTCACTTCCAGAGAGTGTCTTTCTCTTTCTTAAAAGCCTATCTCTGTTTCTATCGCTGCCCGTGTGTCCTTGAGCCAATGTTTTGTTCCAAAACACAAGAACTAAGGGATATCAGCAGGCACCCTCTGGACTCTGATCCCAACCTAGAACAAACAGCTTCCCACAGTTTCCCGACTCGCTCACCACTTCCTCCCTCACTTCCGCTCCAAATCCTGGCTTGGGGCCTGAGGCCTGCTGGTCACTCTTCGCTGAGACTGCCTGAGAAAAAAACTTGGATTTGAATCCCAGCCTTGCCAAGCTGTATAAGAACACAGACAAGCAGCCCTCCCAGAACCCAGCACCAAAATGGCTGGCAAATCACGTGTTTAACTCACTGGGACTTACAGGAACATTTCCCCACATTGATGGACAGTATCTCTTAGCCTTTAAAGATTAAAGGAACAGAAACTCTCAAACTAGAGTGCAGCCTAAGTAAAGCCCAATCCATGGCTCATCTACCACTAATTAACTCCAGCGGCTTCGTCTCCAAATACTGCTGCTGTGCGAACCTGGGATTCCAATCGTTGGATTTTTAAAGCACTCATTCAAACTGGAGAGGGGCACATGGTACGATGCAGCTCCGCTAGTCTCCTGGCACTATGAACAGAGGACACTACAGCCTCAGATACCTCCACAGGCTCGGATTCTTCGCTGTTGTTGTCTTCACCTCACCCCCACAGAACCCAGTTGCCATGGACTCTCACCCCCAACTTTCCAAGCCAGCCACCCAGTCTCAGGCCACTCCCTCTGTCACAGTTCAGCGTGGAGACACTCCACTCTGGACTACAGTGGACGCCAGCTGAAATGTGCAACTGGACAAAGGAACTCCTCCTCCCGATGGAGGGTTTGCTATCCAGGTTCCTCCCCTCCCCTCCCCCACAGCTGAGGCTTCTGAAGTGCGCTGGCCCCACCCACAGTCTTCCATTATTAATGGTGGTACTTCAGTCCCTCCTCCCCACACAAATAACCACCGGCCAGGGGCGCTCTCTGAAACACCAGTCTTGATTGTCTTTGTGTAACACGCCTTTAATCCCAGCACTCGGGAGGCAGAGGCAGGCGGATCGCTGTGAGTTCGAGGCCAGCCTGGTCTACAAAGCGAGTCTAGGACAGCCATTGGCTACACAGAGAAACCTTGCCTCAAAAAAAAAAAAAAAAGTGTTTCTCGTTTTGTTTTGTTTTTTTTTTTATCCCCCAGCCCACCCCAGATATTAGCCCAAGAGAGTCTCGGTCCTGCTAGGAACCACATAGATACTGAGGCTAAGTCTCCTAAGAAAGCAGGCGTATACTTTTACAATTAATAATAAGAAATAAGATACCAAAGAATAAGAAGATGCTAGGCAACAGATATGATATTCTATAAGGCTTATTAAATGAGGATGAGGAGAGAAGGAAAGGGGGGAGGAGTACCCCAGAGACAGAGACAGAGACAGAAGAAGAGAGAAAGGGGAGTAAGAGGGTAAGAGGGTAGAGAGAGAGTGGAGGGCGGGGTAGGTCTGTCCTTTTATATACTGGGCAGGGCCACACCCCCATGGCATGTAGGCAATGACATCACAGGTAGGCAGACTGAAGCAGAATTCTAACATCTACAGTAACCACAACGCTCCACCCCCAAGCTGGAGACAGCTGAGAGCAGGACCGGGGGATGATAACCTAACATCCCAGGCCTCAATCCTTGCTCAGTGCAAGGAGGTCACTAGGGGCTGCAATATGTATGCTTAAAGGATGTAGCAGGTGAGATGGGAGCCTCTGACCCTTCTGGTGCTCCTGCCCCTCCCTCTTCAAATAAGTAGGGGCACTGGGTCACCTCACTGGTTCTGGACAAGGAGACAAGAATCATGTGAGGAGTGCCAACCTTCCTGCCACATACACACCCCATTTATTTTATTTTATTAATTTATTCAGATTACATCTCAATTGTTATCCCATCACTTGTATCCTTCCATTCCTCCCTCCCTCCCGCTTTCACCTTATTCCCCTCCCCTAGGTCTATGACTGAGGGGGACCTCCTTCCCCACTATGTGGTCATAGGCTATCAAGTCTCATCTTGGTAGCCTGCTTATTCTTTCTTTGAGTGCCATCAGGCCTCCCCACCAATGGGAGGTGGTCAAATATGGGGCACCAGAGTTCATGTCAAAGTCAGTCCCCGCTCTCCACATAACTGTGGAGAATGACCTGTCCATTGGCTAGATCAGAGTAGGGGTTCGATGTTTACTATTGTATTGTGCATTTGCACTATGGGATACTACTCAGCTATTAAAAACAAGGAAATCCCTAAATTTGTGGACAAATGGATGGGACTAGAGATGATCATAATGAGTGAGTTAACCCAGAAGCAGAAAGACTTACATGGTATATACTCATAATTGGGCACTAGCCCAAAAGTCCACACACCCCATTTTTACCTGTACTTGCTCCTCAGTCTCTCCTCTCCCAAAAGCTGTCTCCCCCGATCCAAACACACATCATGGGGTCACCAATCCCCATCTTTGAACACTGCTCCTTTATAAGCTAAGTTTTCTTCTCACCGCTATGTCTAGAAACAGGGCTCTCCCTCTGGGTGGCCTCCTCCCCGCTCTGCAGGTGGGCAACGTTGCCTCTACTCCCATCAGAGAGAGGCAGAGGGGTTATCAAACCCCTGCCCTACTTCCAGCCCCCACCTTGATGGGCCTGCTACAGCCGACCTATCCCTGCCATTGTTGCTCTTGACTCCACCCTTGCCAGGAGCATCCAGAGGTGAGGACAAATCTGATTTTATTTTGGGAAAGAGATGTAAAACAAAAATTACAGAGAACGTTTTTTTGTTTTTTGTTTGTTTTTTTTTTATCCTTTAGAGCCATAGTTTCCACTGCTTTCCCTCCAGATCCTTCCAGAATGCTAAGCCCACAGCATCCCTAAGCACACAGCCTTGCATCAAGAACCTCACAGTGTTGGCGAGGTCAATGGAATCTACAGTTGTCCTGTGGAGAAGCTAAGAATATTGGTGGGATTCCTCCTTCCTTGAGCCTAGCATAGGTGAGTCCCAAGTTGCTGGCCTAGCCAAGCTGCCGACCCTCTCCTTACATGCTAGGCTAATACCCTCGGATGACCAGCCCTCCAATGACCTCACAGCCGAGAAGAACAGCCGGCCACCACAATGTTCTCCCCGGTGATGTAGCTGGCATCTTCAGAGCACAAGAAAGACACGAGTCCCGCACAGTCTTCAGGCTTCCCAATCCTGGATGGAAAGAGGATTTGTACTCTAGTTTTGATGCCCATAGATGGCAAGGGGGTCCCATGAGGGGTTCTCGTGGAGGAGGTCACACTCAGCCGGGTGAACCCAGACTTCAGCCAAAGGAAAGGCCAGTCAATAGAGAAACAAAATAGCCTCAGCTCCACCTCCCCCAGCTACACTCAGACCACCAGAACAGCAAACCCACTTGCCTCTGTAACTGGTGGCTCTGCTTTAACTGGTTCCAGATAGCCTCGTTGCAATGTATCTAGGCAAAGGGGGAAAAAACAGCTGAGTCAATATGACTAAGACAAGGAGATGCTGAGAGCCTGAAGTGGCCACCTAGCCAAGCAACCATGGTTGCCTTTCCCAGCATCAGTGCACTGGGCTCCAGCTGAGTTCAGAAGACAGTAAGGCCCTCAGCCATGTTGTCAGCTTGGGGGACCCCTAGTCCTCACCACTTTGCTGAAGTCAGTCTTAATAACTCCTGGAACCAGACAATTCACCCGGATGTTCTTGGGAGCCAACTCCAGGGCCAGTGTCCTAGTGAGACCTAGCAGGGCTGTCTTGCTGACATTGTAGGCACCCAGCTCCTGGAAGAGAACCAAGTGTGTTGGATAGAGGCGCATAGAGGAACGCATCTGTGGGCTGTCTCACAGAGGAGCACAGCTGAGCGAAGCCAGAGCTCAGGCTCACTCCGCCCAGACTAGCAAAGGACAAAGCCACACTGACTACAAGCCCAGCCCAACACATCAGGAGTAAGATGAGGGTCTGTCCGGAAGTCCCTGGGGTGGCTCTGAAAAATACCCTTCCTGTACACCAACCAAGGGGATAGGAACCAAGCACTTACCACGATTGGAAAGTAAGCTGAGACAGAAGAGACCAAGATGACAGCAGCGTTCCTAAGAAGAGATGGAGGCAAGAAAAGTGAAGCTGAGACAGGTGAGTAGCTAGCCAGTCAAGCCAAACCAGTCAGAGAGCTTGTCTTTAGAAATAAAAATGGTGGACAGAGCCAGAGGAAGACACTGGGTTTCGACCTCTGGTCTCACACTCATAGGTACACACACACACACACACACACACACACACACACACACACACACACACACACACATACACACAAGCAAATGGTGTTCAGAGGTTAGAGAGCAATGGCTGCTCTTCCTGAGGTCCAGGGTTGAATTCCCAGCACCCACATGGCAGCTCACAACCCTCTGTAATTCCAGTTTCAAGGGACTGGCTGTCCTCTTCCGGCCTCCATGGGCACTACACACATGTGGTGTATAACCATTCATGCAGGTAAAACACCCACACACATAAAATAATAATTTTTTTAAAAAAAGAAAATGATGGTTAAAATTTTTTTCTTGTACTGGAGACAACCTTCTGCCAATACATGCTATGTCAGTGAGGAGTAAAGTAAGACTTGGGTCTAGACACAGATGCTGTCATTGGAGACAGAAAACAAAGCATAAGAAATGACGTGGGATAGGCTTTTCTCTTTGAGATGAAATGGGAAAGGCCTGTCATGGGTGTTCAATGAGGACAGAGGGATTATTTAGCTGTAAGAGGACCAGAGTTGAGGCAAGGATGATCAGCTCAGAAAGTTAGATTTTTTTTTTTTAATTAAAAAAAAAAATTAAAATAAACAGCCCCTTCCTGAGCCTGGCAAGGTCAAGGCCACGGAATGCATACCTGTGTGCCCGGAATTCTACCCTCACGCAGAAGCCTCTGGGGTTAGAAATAATAACCACACAGAGTAAAGAACCAGGGAGATGTAGAGTGTGACCCTCTTCTGTCCCTCGCCACCTCCTGGCAGTGCCCACGTGTTCTTCAGACTCCTCCAACCCTGCGCGTCCATCTCCCCAGCTCCCACCCTCGCCCTGCAGCCTCACCCTCTCTTCTCCATGTGAGGCAGGAGCTGACTCAGTAACAGGGCTGGGGCCTTCACATTCGTGTCCAAGATCTGAAATCACAGCAAATGAGAGGCAGGGTAGGAGGAAGCAACGGCCGGCCCTGGCCGTGCGACACGTGGGGGACTTATCACTTGTTCATCTGATGCAAACATGTGCAGACCAGAAAGACCAGTTGCCCTTGCAAGTGGATCCAGAAGCGTTTCCGACTTGCTCGTGGCTTCTAGGCAGCCAGGCTAAGAGAGAGAGAGGCCAGTGAGCACAGCCTTAAGAATATTTAGAATAGTTTTAAGGAAGAAGATGGCTTTTCAAGGGACCGGGCTGAGCCATACGTGATTGCAATCCCCAGCACCAGGAGGGAAAAGGAGAGGATCAAGAGTTCAAGGCCAGGGGGCTGGAGAGATGGCTCAGAGGTTAAGGGCACGGACTGCTGTTTCAGAGGTCCTGAGTTCAATTCCCAGCAACCACATGGTGGCTGACAACCATCTACAACATGATCTGATGCCCTCTTCTGGCCTGCAGGTGTACATGCAGGTAGAGCACTGTATACAAAATAACAAATAAATCTTTTTAAAAAAAAAAAAAAGTTCAAGGGGTACACAGTGATAGATGGAGACAGAAAAGCGGGAAGTGGAGGAAGAGCGGGAGGAAGAGGAAGGGGAAGCAGCAACAACAGAAACTGGAAACTACACTGTGTTCTGGCTGTGTGGAAAGAAGCTTTAGGAACTGTGAGTTCAAGGCCAGCCTGGTGTACAAAGTGAGTCCAGGACTACACAGAGAAACCCTGTCTGAGAAAACCACACAAAAAAGACCAGGCCACTGGAAAGTGGTTGAAGGGCACAAATTGGGGGTAGCAGGTGTGAGAGCAAGGGGGATCACTAGGAGAGTCTCTTTGTCTCTCTGACACTTCAGCAAAGCAAAGATATATCATGTTAAGGCGTGGCAAATAGAAAAAAAATTAATGTAGAAAGATGATCATCCCTATGAGACAAGAGGTCCTAAATAAGAAAAAGCACTGTGACCCTTCAGGAGGGCACATGCTAGAGAGCGGCTGGCAATGGAGGGAGGAGCTGGACCTGTAGTGGTTGGTCAGTGTCCGGGAAGCCTGAGCTGGAAAGATTCCCCTACTGTGGCCCAAGCTTGAGCGATCTAGGTGTTAGAGAATTCCTCTCACAGACATCTGCTGCCAGCTTCACTTGGTTAGAGAAGGGTACCTGGGGGCGGGAGAGATGGCTCAGAGGTTAAGAGCACTGGCTGCTCTTCCAAAGGTCCTGAGTTCAATTCCCAGCAACCACAATTCTCACAACCATCTATAATGGGATCTGGTGCCCTCTTCTGGCCTGCCAACACACATGCAGGCAGAACACTGTGTGCATAATAATAAATCTTAAACAAAAAGTTCTTTGTTTCTTCCTTCTGTTCTTGTTTTGGTTTTGTTGTTGTTTTGTTTTGTTTTTCAAGATGAGGTTTTTCCGTGTAGTCTGGATGGCCAGGAACTCAGAGATCTGCCTGCCTCCACCTCCCAAATGCTGGTACTAAAGGCATGCGCCACCAGTGGCTGCCCGTTAATCTGTCATTGGTTAAATGCATTAGTGATAGACTCAGAGTCACCAATACGAGTCCCTGTCACATTAAGAAAAGAACTAAAGATTTTCTTTTGGAGTAATTTGACCAAAAGTTAGCCCAGATTTGAACTCTCCGCTTCTCTCCCTATGTCTCCTGTCACTCTGTAGCGTACGATTTCTGGCCTGTCTGGAATCTGTCATCTGTTGTATGTGTCGGAATCTGTGTGCCTATGATTACCTGATGTCCATCATATGAATCTGTCCCTAACAGAGGGCTTTGTCCTCTCTCTTATTGAACAGCACAGAAAGCGTCTCATGGGGAAGGGATGAAATACTTTTCAGAAATCTTTAATAGAGTTTCACGTGTTTCATTAGGTCACTAACTCCAACTGACCCAGATAACAAACCAGCAAAGGCTATCACACAATATCCATAGGTGGTGGATAGCTGTTTCATAAGGCTGCTTTTGACCTGTTTTATTATTAACAAATGATTATCATAGCACGCATGCAAACACATATGCATTGCCCTCTGGGTCAGGGACACAGAAAAGTACATAGTCCAAGATGATAGCTGCGCACTAATTGAGGTTGTAAAAATCAGCTACATGGGAAATCCAAGGCAAGCGAGGTCGGTTATTATACTGTTCTCTTAAAGGCAGGGTGAACAAACCGTTCTGAGTACACAGTAGGACGCAATCTTAAATCTTAAGCGAACTCAAGGTGTATTGCTAACACTGGCTGTGAGGTCTAGCAAAAGTTCCAGTCTCTTGCAGTGTAAGAGATATATTCACAACGATTATATTAGCATAAATTCCAAACCCATTTTGTGACACTGCCTCCAAGACATTGGCAGATATGATCCAGGGACAATTACTCCATCAAAAATGTCTGTCCAGGAGGCAGAAAGGCTTATTGATAGGAGGGCACCAGAGATCTTCGGGTCAGGGGTCAGCATGTGCTAGCCACATCAAGAGGGATGGCTTCTAAGAGTCTTAAAAAAAAAGTCGTGATCTCATGTATAGAGACACCAAAAAGAGGGACTCAAAAGGAATGGAGACTGTTTGCAATGCAATGCCACCTATGTACTCACAAATGATCTTTCTGAGACTTTAGAAATGAAGTTAAAGAGGCCTGTGAGGCCGCTCAGCTGTGGCTGCTGGCAGTTCCAATTTCAGGTCATCTCTGAGGATGGAGCGAAGGGCACTCAATCAAGGGCAGAGAGAAAGGAAGAGCGTGAAGATGGTATCATCAAAATAGAAGCTGGGGAAGGCAGAACGCACCAAGGTCAGCAGGCAGAAAGAGCTTTGACTCAGGGCCAAGAACACAGCAGGAAATACCGCCAGGTATAATGAGATTCAATCCATGTCTATCTGATCCATCAGAGACACCTGGGAACAAACCGTAGGCCCTAATAGAACAGGAAGCAGAAGAACACCAGACCCTATAAGATGACTTAAAGTCATTTTTACAGAGTCTCTCCCAGACCCTTAAGGGGAAGGAGTGAATTCTTGGTGGGCCAGAGAGTCTGAGCCAGTAGAGCCTGCCCTGACTCATCAAATCCCCCAAAAGAAACAATTACCATTGTGTAGCTGAATAACGCCCCTGCTAGCATGCTCACAGCCATATGCCCTGGGCCTGGAATGGTGTCTAGCACATAGCAAGTGCTCAATAAGTGTGATGGTTAATCTTGGCTGTCACCCTGATTAACTGACAGATACCTAGATGAGTAAAGCATACTCCTATATGTGTCTGGGAGAGTATTCCAGAGAGAGCTCAAGAGAAGATCTGCTGTGAGTGCAGGCAGCATCACCCAGTGCAAGCTGAGTGGCCAGATAGAATGCAGAGGGTGTGGTTTGAGTAAGAATGGCCCCTATGGGCTCACATATTTGAATGCTTAGTTATCAGGGAGTGGAACTACTTGAGAAGGATTAGGAGGTGTGGCCTTATTGGAGTGGGCGTGGCCTTGTTGGCATGGGTGTGGCCTTATTGGAGTAGGTGTGGCTTTGTTGGAGGAAATGTGTCACTAGCTAGTGGGCTTCTCTCTCTTTTCTCTCTCTCTCTCTCTCTCTCTCTCTCTCTCTCTCTCTCTCTCTCTCTCTCTCTCTGTCCCTTCCTGCTGCCTGCATAGAAATCTGGACGTAGAACGCTCAGCTGCTTCCTCCAGGACCATGTCTGCCTGTGTTCCCGCCATGCTGCCTGCCATGATGAAAAGGGACTAAACCTCTGAAACTGTAAGAAATTCCCCCAATTAAACACTTTCCTTTGTAAGGGTTGCCATGGTCATGGTGTCTCTTCACAGCCATTGAACAGTGACTCAGACAGAAGGGAGAGAAGGAAGCCTACTGTAGGCATCTGCCCCCTTTTCTGCTTCCTGGCCACCATAAGGTGAGAAACGCCCGTCCTCCAGGCCTTCCCAATGCCATCACAGCCCGTACCTGAGCAAAGCCACACATGGTCTGAAACTCTGAGCTAACAACCAATTCCTCTCCCCTGTGTTTTATCAGATAATCTGTCACAATGACAACAAACCGGCACAGCAAACAGCCACTGAGCAAGGAAGTGTGTAAGAGATGGAAAGAAAAGCGGGCAGAGTATGAGGGCTAGCTTTTAAAATAAACCACAGTACAGCACAGATCAGCAACACCCCCCCCCCCAACTCAGGGCATGCCTTTACAGTATAGAGCTAGTACCAGACCCCGGCATACTTTGTTGGCCTCTCACCTTGTCCCACACCTGTTCACTGGCCCCCAGAGTGCTCCCCACAAAAGGGTTGACGCCAGCATTGCACACCAGGATATCCACGCCTCCACAGTACTCCAAGGCCTATGGGAGAGAATTGTGGACGAGGGTGGAGATGGGCTCGGGAGGGCTCATCTTTTCAGAGCAGCCCAGGAGTGCAGGACCACCACGCACAGCTTGCTGATGCAATGATACCTCAACCAGGAATGGAAGGAAAGCATCCTGGTTGGACCCAAAATGATCCTGAGGCCTAATATATTCTCCAGGAATCCCCTGGGGCATCCCCCATTGCTTTATACATCTCTTCAGCTGTGGAGTTCTCTCACTTTGCAAAAGGCCTGGGCCCCCATTCCCATCCGACCTCTCCCAGGGCTGAGCTGTGACGCATAGGTTCTGCGCTCCCTTCTCATCTTCCACCCCTTGGCCTCTCACCTTGGCCACTAGCCGTTGCCGGTCCTCAGCCTTTCCCACATGGCACACGGTGCCAGCCACACTCAGCCCCTCCCCCTGCAGCGTGGCCACTGCATGCTCCACATTCTGCTGTTTCCGGCTGCTGATAACCACGTGGGCCCCGTCCTGGGCCAGACGCCGGGCAATGGCAAAGCCAATCCTGCAGATGGGCAGAATACAAGTCAGTCTCCGCTGTCTCCAACACTTTCCACACCATAACCTGCTCTACAACTCTGCGTCTTTCCACGGAGGCCAAGGTCCCTCTCAGTAAGAGGTTAACACTCACCCGTCAGTGGACCCCGTGAGCACAGCCACGCGCTTCGCCAGGACTCCGCGCTGGGCTACTCTACTGCTCTGCCTCCTCACAAAGAGGCCCGGGTTGGAGTGAGGCAGGCACCGCAGGGTCCAGACCACTGCTTGGAGCATGGCTTGATCCTGCTGGATCCTGCTGGATCCTGCTACCCTGGAGGAAAGAGTCCATTTCTGCTTCACAGTGGTGTCATTAGTGAGTATGAGATAGGCTCCTATGCCCAGTACACACACACACACACACACACACACACACACACACACACACACACACACACACACACACACACAAACGTCTTAGGTAGCCAAGGGCTGGCAGCAAGCACAGCTAACCAGAATGAATTTCTAACATCCGAGTCTCCGATCAGGAAATGGGCCCCTGTGAAAACCCCATAGTTATAAAAACTGACACATAAGAGCTGAAGCTCAGCGGCTGAGCTCTGTCCCTAGCACCCAAGAAAGGAAAAGGTGAGGAAGGGAAGGGAAGAGGATGACAAGGAAGCGGAGGGGAAAAGGGGGAGGGAAGGGAAAAAAATAACCCGTAAGAGTGACAGGTTCCATATTAGACAGTGAATTAAAAGCCCTTCTGGTTCAACCGAATAAAAGAAAACCCATCAGATTAATAAACAATAATCTCTATTCCGAAAAGGGATCCTAACTGAGCAATGAGTTCGCTGATCCAGGTGAGAGCTCCCACAGAGGAGCGGGCAGCAGGGCCCTTCAACACGCGCCCACCTGCAATACATGGCTAGGGCCTCAGGGCCAAGATCAGCAGGACATGCCAGCGAAGCCTACCCTCCCCCACACCAGTGCCGCCACAGCAACGAGTAACTGGATAGGGAGTGAGACCCAGAGACTGGACAGACCGCAGAAGAGAGACAGAGGACCACTCAGGCTGTGAAGCCGGAGGCTGAAGTGTGACACAGAAGTCTGAACCAGAAATTCTGTTGTGTGGAGATAGATGAGCTGGCGGGGTGAGGGGATAGGGGTGGTGCGGGCGGGAGGGGGGGTGTGAAGCGGAGGGTTAAGGGTGGCATATACCATAGGTAGAGAGAAATGCAGGATTCCAGGAAGGCTGTGAAGCCAGAGGCTGAAGTGTGACAGGTGCAGGCCAAAACAGAGCCACCCTTGCATGCTGGCCTCCAGCTCACTCAGTCGGAGCCTTCAGAAAAAGGCTTTCAATAGACACACAGAGAGAAAACACTACAGGAGTATCCACCCCTCTCCCAAGCCAGGGTCCTAAATCAGGCCCAGCAGTCCAGGAAATCTGTTGCTCCTGAAACCCTGGAAAGCAGTGCATGGGTGATCGGTCTCCTAGCCTACCTGTCCCCTCGGTCTCACACTTCCCACTTTCTGGTGCCTTTAAATGTCTGTTTTTATAGTTTTCTGTTTAATGTCCTCTGGGTTATAAGTACTTACACATTTACAAGGGAGGCCAAAGGGGACACGTAAAGGGAAAATGGCTTGTTAAGTTTTTCAGGTTGTCTGTTCCCAACTGCAATATACACAGATTGAATGTGGGTATACACTCTTGTGCAATTCGCTTCCCGAATTGAGACAAGAAAAATCTAGGCATTGGTAAGTGCGGACAGTTTCCCTGGCCAGCCTGACCCTGCTTGGTCATGAATGCAGAGTGCCACGTACCTATGGCCTAATTACTCTACAGATTATCATGGGGTAGCCCTTCAAAAGCAAACGCTCTTTTGGTGCAGGAGGAACTTGTAGACATAAAATTGATGCTACAAAGGATTTACTGATAAACTCAGTTAGGAAATATTAAGTTACACAAAGTTGAATTTAGCTAAAGGAGCCCTGCCACCAATATGACTGGAGAAAAGCAATACACTAGCCAGGCTTGTTAGAAACTATAAGAAGGAAAGCTTCGTACCATGATTGACATTTAAGGTTGCTGAGAAAACATCTCCACTACTGTTTACTCACCAAGCTTGGCCTCCAGTTAGGCCCATTCCCACATCAAAGCGCACGCCTCCAGTGGGCAGCTCGGGAACAGCGGAGGATGACAGCCATCGCTGTGTCCTGGTCTGCACTAGGTTCAGGTTCCGTTACCAGGGAGAACGTAATTCTGAGAGGTGGGCAAGATGCCCCTGAGTGACAGCTGTTCAAAATGGACAACATTGGTGTACTGAGGAAAATTCTGACAGTATCTTTGCTGTGTCAATCTCCCATCTGCCCAGGAGGCCAGCCTGGTCTCTGCTTAAAACATTCAAAGTAAAACTGGGACCAGGACCTGGAAGAGATTTAAGGATGACAGTGGAATGCATACAGCCTATGTAGGCCGGGAAGTTTTTCTGTCTGAGGCAGGTTCCCTTTTGTGCCTTAACCAGAACCAGTCCCACACTATTATTAAAGAGCTCTTCCTGTATTCGTCTCTAAACGCACAGTGTGATTTCTCAGTGAGAAGGCATATAAATTCCATAACACTGTCCCTTACAGCATTCTAAACGAAAACACTGTGTGTCTCTTGTCAGCCCTCATCAGACCCAACAGATAACATTTATTTGGACAATTCTCTGCATATTTTTTAAAAGAGGCATTAGACCCTGCCAGTTGTCACTGTACTCAACAGTCAGGTTCCATATCCAGTGTAAACCTCTGGGTTGGTTTTATAGAAAAACAAATGTCTTTTGGGCATAAATAACATTGATAATTTGGTATATGCTATCTAAGCTCCCTGAAAATCTGGCTCTTGAAAAGAGATTTGGTTCACGTACTTAAAACCCAAACTTGTTCCTTTCAAAGTTTCCTCACAGGTAAGATTAATGTACTATTATCATCCTACAAGTGTAATTCAAGGCTGTCCTGGACTCGCTCTGTAGACCAGGCTGGCCTTGAACTCACAGCGATCCCCCTACCTCTGCCTCTCGGAGTGCTGGGATTACAGGTGTGCGCCACCACACCTGGCTATGTGTGTGTAATTGATATCAGACTGAGTGAGATGATATAAAGCAGTATCTTCTGAGTTAAACAACCACTATCTCCACGCCTTTGCTGGGCCTCCCTAGACTGTTTGTTAGATGTTAATACTCCTCAAAAAGACAAATGGACAAGGCTGTTCAATTCAAGCAGATCGTGGGCAGTTACACCCTAATTACACCCTAATTACATAGGGCCTCAATGTCTTGGGGGAAAACTAGGGTATATAGACTTGGAAAGACTTTAAAAAAAAAAAAAAAGGCTTTTGGTTATGTGATTCAGCCTTCATGTATATTGGGTGAAGACTTTCCAGTGTAACTTTGAGGTCACCCACACTGTTGTTAGTAACTCATGCTCTGTAATTAAGCACAATAAATCCATTGTTTCCTTGGGGTGAACTCTGATGGAATCCAACTTTAGTTTGTCATTGAGACCTTACAAGAAGGTAGACATCACCTGCTGTCCCCAGGGACACGATGGTAAATGTATTTGTTGATGCTACTATGTCTCAGGGTACTCAGGGGGAAAAAAGCAGTAAGTAAAAAATGTTTAAAATTTTTAAATATAAACTAGGTGGTGGCACAGGCCTTTAATTCCATCACTTGGGAGGCAGAGGCATGCAGATCTCTGAGTTCAAAGCCAGCCTGGTCTACAGAGTGAGTCCAGGACAGCCAGGGATACACAGAGAAACTCTGTCTTGAAAAACCAAAGAGGAAAAAAGTTTATAAATATAATAATTGTTTAGTAAAGACAGAGTGGGAGATATATAAAGATTAAGAAAGCTGGATGTGCCGGGCGTGGTAGTGCATGACTTTAATCCCAGCCCTTGGGAGGCAGAGGCAGAGGGATCACTGTGAGTTCGAGAACAACCAGGGCTACTGTATAGAGAAACTCTGTCTCGAAAAACCAAAAAAACAAAAAAGACTTGGAGATAATGTTTATGGTACTAAAGTTTCTAAGGTTCAACAATTATAAGAACTGGCTAAAATACATACCCAAACAAAGTTCATTCGGAAGTGTCTGGTTTTTTTTAAATATATATATATTGTACAGTAGTTAAAAGTATCTGACTTGTCTAAGTGATCTTTGTATCCAACAAGTGTACTTGCAGGTACCACTAATGTGGTTTGAGGGATTAAAAGGAAAGATATTTTTTTCTCTCAAATGTCAGTGAGGTCCCAGGCAACTGTGACGTTTCTCTCATAATGTTCTATAACTGAAGCTGAGTGTGGTGACCCATACCTCTAATCCCATCACCAGGAGACAGAGGCAGAGGCAGGCTGCTCTCTGTAAATTCTAGTCCAGCCAAATCCACATAGTGAGTCCCAGGTCAGCCAAGGATTCATAGGAAGACCCTGTCACAAGAAAATAAAAATAAAAAAAGTTCTGGAATGTCATCTGTGCTCTTGTTCAGGGAGGGCATGGAGACTCCAGTGCATACCAACCAGTGTCCAGTCTACAAATAGAAGGGTCAAGGGTCAAGGGTCAGCACAGAGAAAAGATTTCCTCAACACTTCCCAGGGAAGCCACAGCTAAGCAAGGCCTTAGACTTCTCCCTACATAGATGGAACAACTGTGAAAAAAAAAAAAAGACTAGAGGAGCCAGAGGTTCATCTCAAGCCTGAGTGACCCCTGGGGACCAGATCCTCAGCTGACCTTGACAATACTAATCATTCCGGCCACTTAAGTGCCCAGCAGGAAAGCATACTCAAAGACTTAAGACAATTGCTACCAGTTGCAAGATTGCGCTCCCCAGACTTTAGAAACGGGGTTACTTAAGATGTTGTTAGACAACCCTATCTCACTGACCATTTTCTTCTTCATAAAAATATTATGAAGATACTAAACTTCAGACCTTGGATCACTGCAGCACCTGCCTACAGCCAAGAGAAACGGGCCTGCTGGTGCTTTCCCTAAAAATTAATTGACGACTAAATGTTTCTGCTGTCCCTATCTGGGAGCCATACGGGAGGACATTACACTGAACTTTAGCTGCCCCAACAGCTATTAAAGGGCATAAAGACAGACCACAGGCTCAACACTCTGGAGACCAACCTTAGAGACAAGAGGGAGGAGGGTGGGTCTAGTGGCCCTGGGGAACCATCGCTGTGAGTTCGAGGCCAGCCTGGTCTACAAAGTGAGTCTAGGACAGCCAAGGCTACACAGAGAAACCCTGTCTCAAAAATAAATAAATAAATAAAAATAAATAAATACTATGTTATGTTGTGTTCTGGTTCCCTGGCTAGGATTCGCAAAAATCAGCACTCCTGCCTTCACTTCTCCGTCACATGGCTTTTCAGACACCAGTCAAGAACTGCCTTTCCTCCTATATCTGATAGTTGGGGTCTTTTAGATAGGTCCCCTGGAGAGGCTCCCCCAAACTGCCACACGCAATCCCCCAAATTCAGCTGGAAGAAGCCAGACTGCTCAGCATCACGACACAAGCCCACCACGGCGGCGAAGACAACGTCTTCAGAGGGGAATAAGAGCAGGGGCACAAAGCGGCTCGGCAGTCCTGGGGAAAATAAAATAAAATAGGTATGTAGAATAATAGCCAGTTTCTTTCTTGACTAAAACCCAAAAATGTCCTTGGGCCTCCCAGCAGCTTCATCCTTGCCAGAGACCAAAGGTGCCAACGGCGTTTTAGGAGGCCTGATCTCTAATCTGCCTCCTAAGTGGTCCTAAACATTAAACATGAGTCTTTTCTGCCAAATACTACAAAAGTTGTGCTTATGACAAAAAAATTCAAGTCTTTCCTATCTCCCTCATCTCCTAAAATCTTTGTGCAAATGCTTCAGTCCCTCGCCTGGTAAAATCTTCCTTTATTTAAGGCCCCCCAGCCGTCCAGGAACTTGCTAGCTTTCGCTTCCTTTGCACTGATTCTTTTGCTTTGTTTTGTTGTTGGTTTTTTTGTTTTGTTTTGTTTTGTTTTGTTTTGTTTTCAAGACAGGGTCTCTCTAAGTAGGCCTGGCCATCCTGGAACTCTGTAGAACAGGCTGGCCTCCAACTCAGAGATCCGCCTAGGGAGTGCTGGGGTAAAAGGTGTGTACTGGTTCTTTTTGAACTAGCTAATCTTGGGGCCTGGAGAGATAGCTCAGCCCTTGAAGGCTAAGGTTCACAATTAGAATGAAAAGAGTTTGGTTCAGTTCCTGGCACCTACATGGTGGCTCCAAAAAATAAAATAAAATAAACAAACAAACAAAAAGCCAACTCACTTTCTCCATAGGTTGCATTTACGGTTTAAAGTTTAATTTGGTACTAAGAGGAACTTGGATTCAAAAAACATTATTACTTAAAACTCAAAATCTTAGCAAATATAAGTTACCTTAGTTAAAATCCTAGTTGTATGGGAGTTCCTAATTTATTGTAAGCTGTTAAAGCAAAGGTCATTAAGATATAAAAGTTAATGATCATTCACCCTACAAGTGGTTGAATGTCTACAATGCACCTAGAATTCTATTTATGGTCACACCAAGTACAAATGTTATTTATTTACAGAGACAAGATTGGAGGAAGAGGCCAGTTTATGTCTTCCACAAGACAGCCTTCTATAAAAAAAATAAAATGTGGTTACGGAGAACGAGTTGAGTTTACACTACACTACATGCACTCTGGTCTTGCATGGCCGTGCGGCCGTGGACTCAGGGAGGATCTGAGCCCACCACCTACCTAGTATGGGACCTCGACGATGGCTCGGCTGGCCTTGGCCTTGCTCTTTATCCTGCCCTTCAGCTCTCATCTTAGCAAAGCTAATCCCGCCAATGTTCAACACCTCGTTCTATAGAGGCCCAGGGCAGTTTCAAATGAAGATAATGCAGAGCTACGACCAGCCAAGCTAGGGACATTCACCTTAGCACCAAGTTACAGGCGTCCTCATATGGCTCCACCACACAAGAGAAAACTGCCCCCAGGAACAGGAGCCTATGCCAAGTAACTCACTTTGACCCCGTTCCTTGCCTCCCTTACAAGATCTGTGTGTGCTTCCAACCAACTGGGCAGGTACCTGTACCTTTGGCTTTATATTGTGTTTCTCTCATTCCTCCTCCCCCCCAAAGCCCCAATCTCAGCAAGAGGTCCAGCTTGTTTCTCTGAGCATCCTTTCAGGTCTCAGAAGAGAAACAGCTAGACTGGGGGCTTTCTGTAACTTCTCTGCCTCTCCAGCTCTCAGAAAGCCTTAAAGAAACTGCACATCAGCTCAACACCGGGATCAGCACAATTCCTTGGCCACTGTGGTACTCCAACATCAAAGAGGACTAGCCCTTCACACTCCTGCCCAGTGGAGGGTTCTGCAGTGCCCTTCATAAGCAGCGCTACTTCTACACCAACAGACCAAAGTCGGTCGAGACACAGCACAAAGACTTAGGGACCAGACACAGGAAATTCAACAGCCTCCTCCTTTGGATGGGCCGGGTTCTCACCCCGTGGCTCCCTCTCATCCCTGGATGTGCAGGCTTTCCCTGCCTTTTAAACATTTTGCAGAAGTTCCCCCTGGACCGCATTATCACCATTGTTCAGTCCAGTACACAAGGTGAAGTAAAGACGGTGCTCCTCTCACACTCACTCCCTCCCAGGAATCCAAAATGATGTCCCCGTCAGCAAGAAGCAGCCAGATCCACAATGGTGCCCCACCCCTATTCTTTATAAAAGAAAATCCTCCCAAAACCAAGGCCCTAAAACAGGCCCATGGTTCCAGGAAATTGGCTACTGGTGGGATTCTGGAAAATATCTAACCCCGCCACAAGCCCCAAAGGCCAGAGACTGAATAAAATAAAATAAAAATGCTGAGCCTGGCTTATCTTCCACCCCACAGTTATGAAGAGCAGTTTGTCCATAACAGTTTCCGGGTCTGGCAGAGTCATACCCTTCCCCTCCCGACTAAAGAACAAAATCTCTTCTCCATCTCTAGTCTGGGCCCTTGCACACTGTGCCTAGACCACGTGCCCTCCTGCACCCTCATACGCTGTGCATCTGCTCACGAGGCACCCCTCTCCAACCCATGGGAGTCTGCTCTTGCCACTGAGGTCAATCTGAGTTTTCATTCTCTCTTGTCCCGCCACCCCCTTCAAATCCTTACAGACAGCACATGAAGAGCTAGCTGGAGAGAGACCAGCTACAGACGACATGACCAATGAGCAGGGAGATGCTGGCTCCATCCAGGCAAAAGCTGTGGAGGCTGAAGTGTGAAAGCCTGACACTGACTCCCCAGGGTAATGAAGACGGTGGCATCACTTACTGACCTAATGAACAGAGCAGGGACTGAAAGACAAACTGGTGAAGCCAGTCCAGTCACAGAAACTTGACCAAAGAGCACTTATAAGTCTTAAGAGATTAAGATGATTCTGCTCGGCTCATATATTGCTTTACGGTTGTTCAGTGTTTTCCTGCATCTATTCTACGTGTGTGATTTACTGTGTGTGCATTTTGTAATTCACACACGTCTTTTCTACCTCTCCTACCTCCCCCCACCCATCTTTACCACCCCCTCTTCTTTTGACTTCCTAACTGTGGCTTTTGATAGCTTTTATAATAATTCTTGAACTTTAGGGATTTTTCAGGTTTTGGTTAGGTTTTTGTTTGTTGTTGTTGTTGTTTGGGACAGGGTTTCTCTGTGTAACAGAGCCCTGGCTGACCTGGACTCAAGTTCTAGACCAAGCTGGCCTCAAACTCGCAGAGATCTGCCTGCCTCTGCCTCCCCAAGTGCTGGGACTAACAGCAAGCACCATTGCGCCCAGCCGATCCTTGAACAGGGGTTCCTAATGATAGCTCAATTTCCTTCTTCCATCTTCTCTCCTCACCGTGATTTTTCCCCTCAGCTGACTTAGTGCTAACTCGGATCATCAGCCTATCCATCCCAACCTTGGTAACAAGTGTCCTAGCACACCACACTGCCCTTCTTCCTCTTCTCAGTAGTTACCTTTTGACTGGGTACCACATTATCTCATGATGAGCCCAAACAGCTAATATTCTACTCTTGGAGTGGTGTTGGGAACTGCACCCATCCCCTAAGTAGCTGATACAATGGGGAGGAACCACCTTTGCCACACTACGACCTAACTACACTTGAACACTGAAAATAATTGAACTAAAAGAATACAGCTGTTTAAGAAAAGAAGCCAGGCAGTGGAGGTGCACATCTTTAATCCCAGCACTCAGGAGGGAGAAGCAGGCAGATCTCTAAATTCAAGGCCAGCTTGGTCTATATAGTGAGCTCCAGGACAGCCAAAGCTACGTAGAAAAACCCTGTCTCAAAACAAACAAACAAAAACAAATAAAAGAGCAACCAGAAAGATGGCTTGTGGAAAAAGTGCCTGCCACCAAGCCTAGTGACCTGAGATGCCTCTTTTGCAAAGAACCCGCATTCAGTTCCCAGTGCTCATAACCGTCCGTAGCTCTGGTTCCAGGAGATCTGAGGCCCTCTTCTGGTTCCTCAGGCACCAAGTGTGCATATGGTGCATATGCATACATGCAGGTAAAATGTCATACACATAAAACAAAACTAAGAGCTCTTCATTAAAATAAATAATAAATAAATATAGATGAATCTTTAAAAGATGAAAAAGATTTCTCCTAGCCCTCTTTGTATGCTTTCCCACTGAGTAAAGCCTTCACCTATTAGATAATCACTATGTTAGACATAGGAAATTTTATATGTAAAAAGTTATTGCTCCCTGACCCTAGAGAAGTTGCAAGTGTGGCTGCAGTGTCACATGTGTGACAGTAGGTGGCAGAGAGAGGGAGGCTACGTCTACACTCAGTGTTCTGACCTGTGACCTTCTGAATGATTAGTGGCCTAACTCCCTGGAAAAAATGAGCCTCTGACCATCACCAGTACAGCACTCTGCAGGAACAGGCAGGCAGCAAGCCCAGGACCGGGTGAGCCCCCTCCTGGGGCCTCGGTCTCAGTCTGGAGTGAGCCAGAGACAGACAACAGGACCTGGAAAGGAGCAAGCCTGCTGGCCTAAGATGACCACCAGCCCCTCACTGCACAGGCTTGGGGGAGCAAACTATGACCAAGGTGACTCCTGCCCAGTGCCATAATTGGCTTTGAATTACATGGGTAGGGCATACATAGGACTCCTGACCCCACTCCTGAGATGACCCAGACACTCAGAGACCCCAGATGCCACTAAGAAGAGCAAGTAAGTGGTGGAGAAAATAAAACGAAAAAGAGGGGCTAGAGAGATGGCTCAGAAGTTAAGAGCACTGACTGTTCTTCCAAAGGTCCTGAGTTCAACTCCCAGCACCCACATGGTGGCTCACAACCATCTACACTGAGATCTGATGCCTTCCTCTGGCATGCAGGGCAGAACACTGTATAAATAATAAATTAATAAAATCTTTAGAAAAAAGAAAGAGAAACAGAAGGATGGGTGTATGCTTTGGTCTTTTTAAAATCTACTTTATTTGAGTGCTTTCCACCCCACCTACCCTCGATAGGAGAGAAAGGAGGTGAGTAGGGACAACAGAAGTAGACTTTTCTAGACTCAGTTCCTTGGGGGCGATTCCACTCTTTGTCGTCAGGATTTCACCAGCAAACACAGCAACAGGAACAAGCAGCAGTAGGAGCAACAGAGACATAGCATCCTCTTCAAAGTCGTCTACTGAGCATCTCTAAGAGCATCTCAGATCAGGAGCAATGAGCAGCCAAGCGATGCGAAGTATGCGAGGCCAAAAGCAGTTGATCTTTATTATCTGGACTATTTATACTCTCCCATAGTCCAAACAGGATGTTTTGCAACCGGCAAAGACTATGACCTTTCACAAGTCTGCTTCCAGTGGGCAAACATCACATACACTTACACAAGTCTGTTTCACACCCCACACTTGGGATCAAAATAAAAATATGTTTGCATCCACTACAGATGTGTGTGCAATGAAGAGAGGCAGAACTGGAGACTTGAGGGTAGTAAGGAACAGCCTGCTGTGAGTAGCCAGTGATGCCACCTAGGACCATGGTGGGGTCCTGGCCTGTGCTGCCACTGGGGGCCACATCCGGGTCTGTGGCCCTGATGCAGCAGAGTCTGTTACCCCTAAAGGCCAGATAGACATCCCTAGTCTGGGCTGCCACCAAGGGACATGTTGATGTCTGAGGGCTGTGCAGAACTGGGTCTACCCCTCACCTGGGCACTGTGGAAGAGCTAGCCGTTAGGGCATGGGAGCAGGAGAGCTGACTGTGCCCCCTCACTTATTGCTGCACTTGGGAGAACAGGTCCAGGTCCTGCACCTTGCCTGAAGAGCACAGTAGAGCTGGTCCTGGACATGAGGATTTTGGGTAAGCCCGCCTCCACGGTGTGAGCTTTGAGGAACTGGCTCTGCCTCTTGCTGTCAGTGGCATTGGATGTGCCAGTTCGGCAGGTGGGAGAGCTCACCCCAGTGGTCAGGCTGGCCAGCTCAGTTACCTCTCAAGGCTTTGAATTGACCCATCCAACATATACCCCATGGATAAACTGCTGGAGTGTATGAAGGGGCCAATCCTACAGACCCAAAGCTATAGGACCTCTCTCCATGGCACAGGGAGACAACAGTGTATCTAAGAGGACTCCTAGTGAAGTTCCAGTATTGATGGTGTAGCAGAAGCCAGAGGCCTTGTATCAGACCAAGGACTCAGCAAGCAAAGAAGTGTGGACCAAAAGCTATCCTGTGGGATACACTGACACACTACCGCTTCCACAGTGAGGATTGTTTTTTCTCTATGGGGTGGGAGGTTTCGAGCGTGGAGAGTACCAAGGGAGGGGAGATGAGTGGGATTGGAATAAATGATGTGAAATTCACAAAGACAATAAAATTTTTTAAAAAGTATTCCTACCTAGGGCATTCCTACAAAGTTACAAAATTATCATAAAACCGTAGTGGACAAACATTTTAAGTCTGTTTTAAACTTTGGCTTATCGTATGGAAATTTCATTGTGTCCTTGATCTTCGGTCTTTTATATTGGTGGTATAAAAAAGTGGCATAATTGCCTGAGTTAACTAAAGTTTTTTACATCCTTAGCCTAAATCTATGATCTACCCCTTCAGGAAAGTATTCATTATCTCCCTATAAAGTAAGTACAGAATGTTCTATAAAACTAAGTAAAAACATTAGCTAAGCCATGTCTATTAAAGGTAGGTATGTACCTTTATAAGGGATTTTGTCATACATAGTAACTAATAAATTTTAAATTGTCTACAGAGTCTTTTTACAGTAAGCTTCCAGGAAATAAAGAAAAGCAGACGGTTTCATGAACTGGAAAAAGATCTCATTCAAGCCTCCTTCCAGCCTAGAGGGAAAGGACTGCACTTTTATAGTTCTTGAATCTTCTTTATAGTCAGCCATTGTTTAAACTGGTCAAGATGTTTGGAATTCTGCTAGGTGTATACCCAAATGACAACAATGCTAACCTTGGTGGTAGCAAAGCTACAGACAGGGATGGTGATTAGGCTTCTTGTATAACTATTTGCTTACCTAGACCTTACTTATGCCATGGCTTCATGTTCAAAACAAATCTTTCACCCAAGGATCAGGGAGCGTGGAGGAAGAGAGGGCAGAAAGGCTGTAAGAGCCAGAGCACCAGCAAGTCGGCTGTGAGCTTGTGTCTGGTAGAAAGGGCAGGGGAGCTCCGCCTGTCATACCCCGACCACACAGCTGCCCAAACAAGGCCTGAGAAAGCACACCAGTAGCTATGTTAACATGGAATGAAAGTGGGGTGGGTGGGTGGGAGGGAGCAACCCTAGACAAAGAGCTACCTGCAACTAAGGAATGATAACAGTATTAGCTGTCCCCAAGGGTGAGACCCTAATTGGTCCTCCAATACTAGAACTCAGCTCTGGATGGAGGTGTGTATATATATATATTTAGTATATATTTAGTATATTTAGTAACAGTAAGCAGAGAGGTTGAATTTATGCGTGTAGGCATATATATGTGAGTGTATACATATATACATATATATTTAATTGATATGTATTTTTTAAGGTCACAAATTTGAAAGGGGGGGAGCTCACCACAGGAAGGGTTGGAAGGAGAAGGGACGGGGGAAATGATGTAATTATATTTTAATTTTTTTAATTTTTTAAAACTTTGATTTTAAGTCAGGAAAAAACTTATTTAAAAATTTCCCTCCAAAAAATATGCTGGGTATGGTGGCACATGCCTTTAATCCCAGCAGCATTCCAGAAGCAGAGGCAGGTGGATCTGTGAGTTCCAGACCGGCCTGTTCTACATAATGAGTGTCAAGACATCCAGAGTTATGTAATGAGACCCTGTCTCAAACAAAGCAAAACAAAATTCCGAAAGAACTCCATGGGGGGGGGAGGGGGCGGTGCTTCTAATTCAAATTCAAATATTTAAAGCTTTAAACAAAGATTTGATTTTTCTACTGAAGGAAGATATTAATTGGGTCCAACCAGTTGTATCACTATGTTGCTACTGATATTAGGCTACAACTAAATTAAACGCTGGAAAAAGCCGCACAACACACCCAGACATCTGACACAAAGTAACTAGCTCCATTACCTAGAGCCCTCAAAGCTTTCGGTTAACTCTTCTCATCCAAGTTAAAGCACCCTTCCCCCTCTGCTCCCCGGACTGTTGAGGCCCTGTGTGTTCTGGATTATAAGTCTAACACTCCTATTACATGTGATATGCAGGTGTTATTTCATATCCAGAGGCCAAAAGATAAAAAGCAGACCCAATCAGATTTGGCTTGATCCAGGGTTTCGGTCCCTAATGCCAACCAGTTCTCCCTGACTTCGGGCCTACTTGGCCTCATCTGCATGAGATTCTGGAAATAAGCTTTTCCTAACAGGGGAGGGCATGAGTTACTCTGACACACACGCACACACACGCTGTGATGTTTGGCTAGCAGGGGAACTACAGAGTTCCCAGAATAAAAGGCGCCTGTGTTCTTAGAACTAGGCCGATGGGACGTCAGCAGCTGCCAAGAATTAGAGCACTGCAGGCCCACAGCACAATACTCACTTCCCATGTCATTGTGTGATGACGGGAACTCCTGTGCCTCGTGCAGCTTACCTCCGAGGCCTGAAAACCGATGACATATCTGAAACTTCTCTTCAGAAGTCCACGTGTTCAGCCTGAGCAAAATGCTTTCCTGCATATGTAACAGAGGGTCTCTGGCCCACAGGTGGAGAAACTGGCCCCCGTGTCTCCTAGCCACAACCTATCCATCTTCTTGCAGGAAATTTCATCGTTTATCTGTGAGTAACCACAGAGCATCTTTAGCAACCCCACTGGGAAAAAAACATCTCTACTCTCTGCCGCCTCCCCCATAATCTAACCTACCTGATAATGACTGGGTTACCAAAAATATCCTCTAGGCGGCAAATAAAATTAAACTCACGGGCTTTAAGGGCACCCCTTCCTCTGATGGGTTCTCCCACCCCTCTCTTTGCCTCCACCCACTCTTCTCAACAAACAGATGGTTCATCTCATCTAGAATTCAACAAATGCAGTTCCAAACACAACTTACAACACAAGGACGGTATCATTCTGACACGTAAGCCCAGCTGCCAGCCCCCAACCCGGGGACCAGCACCTAACTATGGAGGAGCTAAGCCCGTGGCACCACAGTTTAGCAGGAGCAGAGTGATGCTAGCACCCACCACCTACAGAAAGGCTGGCTCAGTTAAACAGAGCTTCTATGGACAGCCTCACAGTTCCAACCACAACCCCTTGCTGTCTATTTCATACTGACACACACACACACACCTCACTGTCCCAGGTGCTGCTACAAAGAGCTGACAGACACAACCCTCCAACCTCTGCTGTCAGGAACCAGATGCAACCTCACTGCGCGTGCACACATAGTCACATATTAGCTAAGCCTGCTACCTCATGATGTGGGGGCTCCTCCCTCCACTGGAAACCTTTAAGGTTTGTGCCTCACCTTGCCTGACTGAACTGAACCTCTCTCTTGCTTTGAATCCTCATTGTATTATCTGTGGCATTAATAGCTCTCTTTATAAAGTTCTCTCCTAAAGGGCTACCTGTCTCCACATCTCTCACAAATGTCTTTTCCTCTCTCTTCCCTGATTTCTAACTGGAGTCAGGATGGGAAGATGCTACCACTCAGTTAATCCTTTCTGGAAGTATCGTCACAGACCTGCCTCAAGGTGTCTCTTTCTTAGTTGACTCTAGATCCTATCAAGATGGAATCTAGATTATATCAATTAGCCGCTAAAGAAATATCAAGCTAAGACAACACCGACTCCATCTTGCTCAAGTCAGAATGCTTATCACTAAGACAATAACAAGTGCTGATGGGGGAGCTCTTACCCAGTGCACAGTGGGGTGGGGTATAAAACTGTTTGAAACTATTGTTAGTTTTTCTGATGTAATTGTTGTCTCAGAGGCTTACTGCCTCGGCCTGCTAATCTATGCCTAGTCCTGGATGCTTTGAGCCTCCATACAATCTAATCTATGTTTCAGCCTCTGAGATTTACTGCCGAATAAGCTAAACCTTTCTAGCTCTTTCTGAACTCTGGCTGCTTCAACTCAGCTCTTCTGACTCAAACTCCTCTCCAAACTGACTGATTCAGTCTGGCTTCTCTCAGATTCTGACTGAACTGTTCTGCTTGGCCTCAGACTGACTCTAGCAATCTGTTCGAATCTTCTGGATCATTCTGTCTTCACCTGTGTCTAGCTTGTTCTCTCTTCAGCCTGTCCTGTAAAACTGTCTCTGAATTCCACGAACTGAACTCGACCCCGCTGCCCTGCTCTCCCTTAAGCCACTTCTCTTGCCCCAGCTGTTCTCCTGAGAGTTGGGCGTATCCTAGTCTGTCTAACCATTCGCTGACTCGTCACTTTGTCTGCCTCTCAATTAGACATCACTTTTAAACATGGGTGCTTCCTTCTACCAACTAACTTTACCTTCCTTGTTTAGGATTAAAGATGCTGGCTGAGGACATATCTGCATTCCAGCCAGAGTCACCATACTGCTGGACCACATCAACTAGCCCTGTCTCAGTGGAAATCCATATATGGAGTTCCTTCAAGAAACTAAAAACCGGTGCTGGAGAGATAGCTAGTGGCTAAGAGCACTGTCTGCTCTTCCAGAGGTCCTGAGTTCAATTCCCAGCACCCACATGGCAGCTCACAACATACTGGGATCTAATGCCCCCTTCTGGCCTGCAGGTGCACATGCAGATACAGCTTTAAGATTGCTTTAAGAAGGAAGAAAGAAAGAAACTAAAAAGAGAGCTACCATACAGATGGCAGCTAGACCATATCTGAGTGTTTAGCCTGAGGACTCTGAGTCAGCATTTCCCAGAGACGATATGTACATCCATGGCTGCCACATCACTCTGGCCAACCTGTGGACCATCCGCCAAGGATCAGAAAAAGAACACGTGGTGCATATACACAATGGAATATGTTTGGTCACAAAGAGTTAAATGATGGTATTTGCAGGAAAGGGGATGTGGCTGAATTATTGTTTTAAGTGAATTAAGCCAGTCTCAGAAAAACAAACTTTTTTCTTCTGGGGTCGGGGCCAGGGGATGGTTTTTCAAGACAGGGTTTCTCTTTGTAGCTCTTGGAGCTCCCTTTGTAGACCAGGCTGGCCTCGAACTCAGAGATTTCTCCTGCCTCTGCCTCCCGAGTGCTGGGACTAGCTGGTGGCACCACTCCCAGCTCTATCGTGGTGTCTTTCGTTTGTAGACCCTAGATTTTATACAGATACACAAAATCATATGTGTGTACATGAAATGAAAGGAGAACAGAAGAACCCAGAGGAGCAAAAGGAGCGGCAGACAAAGGAGGCAACCGACGGGGAAGTGTGGCCAAAGTCTGTATATGTAAAACTTGTAAGAAATCCCTTTGCAAAGCTGACACTGTGAACAATGAATATACGCACCAATAAACAATCCGAGATCCAACAGGTGGGGCAGAACTGAAGCCTCAGCTACTGGGGAGGCCAAGGCAGGAAGAGCACAGGCTCGCAGCCGGCACGGGTCCTTTAATAAGGCACTGTCTCAAAAATAAAGTCAGGGGTGGGGAGTGGGCTCTGAGGGCAGGCAACCTGGGGCTACAGCTCAGTGGCAGAACCTCAAAGAACCACAGGGGGTAAAAAGAATGTGAGGCTGGGGCTGGAGAGATGGCTCAGAGGTTAAGAGGAGCACCGCCTGCTCTTCCAGAGGTCCTGAGTTCAATTCCCAGCAACCGCATGGAGGCTCATAACCATCTGTAATGTTATCTGATGCCCTCTTCTGCAGATAAAGCACTCATATGCAATAAATACAACAAAGAATGTGAGGCTGCATGCAGCCAGGCGGGCAGCACGAGGGCTGAGCTCAAGAGACACCCACGCCCTCCCCTCACCGATCAGACTATGGAAGCGATAGACTCTGTGAGATTGGAATCTCCCAGCAGCCTAGGCTAAGGGGGGACAAAGAGCAAGGGCCAAGGCATGAGGGCAACTGGAGAGGAGCTGGTCTCCCAGGGAGGATTTGTCAGACGACCTCTCGGGAGAAGCCAGGCTAAGACAAGCATGACGGGTGAGGACCCACCAGGATTTGCGCTCTACACAGGACGACTCTCCTGTAGGGCCCTTGAGATGGGCTGCGGGGAGCTTGCTAACTGGATCTCTTTGCTCTTCTCCCTGGTGTGGCCACATTGGATAAAGCTGCTTTTCTGCTTTTCACTATTCATCTGGTTCTTCTAACTGGCTTACTGAAGGCAGGTGGGCCAGCCTAGCTTGTCAGAGCTGCCAGAGTTAAAGCTCCTACCTCAGCAACAAGACCAGGGGGAACCCCACCCCACCCTCACCCCCACCACTGCAGTCACTGGGCTCTTCCATGGCGCCAGACCCTGAGCAGTACTAATTTTTTGTTTTTTTAATGTGTATGGGTGCTTTGCTTGCCTGTGTGTTCGTGCAGCACTTGGGTGCCTGGTGCCTGTGGAGACCAGAGAGGGGCATCAGATCCCATAGAACTCGAGTTACAGTTGTGAGTTGCCTTACCTGGGACCCAAACCAGGGTCCTCTAGCTGACTGTTGTGGGAGTCTTTCTGGAATAAGCTCAACACCACGGGGAGTGGGGCGAAGCGGCAGTAGCTCCTGAAAGGCCTGGGTCACGGGTCCAGTTTGCGTTCTTATTTTATTCCTCTAAAACTACGAGGTGAGGCAAGTAAGCAAGTGAGGTTTTACAAAAGCTTACGTGGCAGTCAGCAGGCTGCTGAGGGCAATGACCCATGATTTCCAGCCATTTTTCCAGGTCGTCCTGTGCCAGGTAGGGCAGGAAGCCATGCTTGGCAAACAGGCAGTGCAAACAGTGCTTTAGGTGAATCACTAAATAAATCAGTGAGTCAATGTCTAATGATTGGCCTTTCCTAACTCATTCCACAGGAGGCGGTGGCTGAGCCATGCCGTCAACCTTACTTATTTTTGAGACAGGCTCTCCCTGTGTAGCTTCAGCCACGCTAGAACTCACAGAAATCGGCCTCCCTCTGCCTCCCAGACACTGGGCAGTAGATTTCAAGACACTTACTTCACCGAGTGCCAGACCCACTCTGACCCTCCCCAAGGAACATCACCAAACAAGGGAAGGTGCTGGACAGCAACAGAAACAATTGCATTACTGTATCCTCTCTTCCTGGTTGGCAAGGCATGCATGGGGGCAGGGGGCGAGGCTGTGTAACCAAGACTAATAAGGAACTCCTCTGCACAAAGGATGTCTGGCCTCATAACCTTATGGTTATAAGAAATGTTATTGGGGTTTTTTTTCCTACCAAAGGGAGTCAGACCAAGAAGGGTCCATTTGGGTTTCTCTGTGCAACACTGAGATTCCTCATATCCCACTTGATCACGATTGAGTGCCATGAATGGAGGTGTCTATCTGGTCTTCACCCCCATCAGAGACTTAAGAAGGAATAAAAATTGATTCCCTGAGTAAACAGAAAGTGCAGGTTAGCAGCTTCCAAGATGAAAAACAAAAGTGACAGAGACAGTTTGCTGCCTGAACAGCCACCCAAAACTCTCTATAACGTTGGAGCATCCTCTTCAGCCTTCTGGCCTAGTATATCTGACAGACATATTTGTGAGGCAGGAACTATTGAGGACTTGCTTGCCCTGTCTTGGCAGAGTTTGGCCGTCAACTGCCTGCCCATTTTTAGGCAGAATTCTGTCTGTGGCAAAAACAAGAACCTTTTGCCCACTAGCTGGTTTGCCACATTTGAAGCCGTCTTCATAAGGAGGTTCTTTGATGCTCATCATCTTCTTTGAGGTAGGCTCAGTGTTGCCAGGAGTTAACCTGTCTTATTGCCAAAGAATCTTTAAAATAATAAAAGCATCTTTAAATGCCATATTCTGTAGGTCTCTGAGGTTTTTGAAGACCTTATCTAACTATTTTACCTTATCTCTCTATAGAATCATTTCTATCTGCTACACCTAGGATGTATAGTCTTGTGATAAAACTAGACTAGTAATTGACATCACCATGATTTGATCAACTAACAATTAGCTTGTATTGCTTAATCATCCTAAACAGCCTGCTGTAGCACTTTCAAAGTATTGGAACTAAGTCTTGTATTATAATTGAGTTGTGTGGATAATAATACCTCATATTAGAGTAGAAATATATATAATGTGTGTGAGGAATAATCCTAAATTTTAACTCTATACCAATGTATCAAACTTAAACTTATTTTGCACCAATATACAAAATTCTATACAATGAATTAAAAATAACTTTGTGAGTAACATTTAAGGCCTTAAGTTGAGGAGTAGATTCAATAATCTACTTTTTGTCCTATCATCTCAATATATTTCTATATTCTCCCTTCTTTCTTTTCAACCCCTATCTCCAAACCTATGAAAGAAAGATAAAGGAAAAGAGAGACATCCCTGAGTCCAACCTCATTTTCTCTCTGAATAAAACCAATAATGACTTATAACCAACTCCCGATGCAAATAAACATCTATCAGGAAATATACTTAACATCAAAAAGCACATCTTGAAAAGATACCCAGTGAAGTAACCCTAATTCACGATGCACGTGAACTGTACAAGCTTCCCAGGCAGACACGGCAGCTCTGTCACTTAAAATGCGAAGCGTTTTAGACCTCAGGAAGTACACCACCAGGGCTCCCACGAAGGTGGGAGGAGAGTTCCCGGGGCAAACGGGATATGATTACCAGGATGAAACTTGAAGGAACCAAGTTTTTGAAGCTCATGGTGAGTTTTTAAAACTCCAGCCGGTCAAAACTAGTTCAAGAACTAAATTTCCTGCATTCCTTCCTGGAATCATGTAGGCTCACGTATGAGATCCCTGTGCCTGAGAGGCTAAAGCAGACAAAATCATCTCAAGTTCAAGACCAGCATGATCTTGTCTCAAAACAAAAGAAAAGAAAAAGAAAAAGAAAGCAAAAACAAAAAGCTTGCCACTGTTTCCTTTCACAGAGATGTAGGGCTTTTTTCCCCTCCTCACTCTGTGGCCCTGGGTCCCCTGGAACTCATAGAGACCCACCTCACTGCCACCAGAGTCCTGGGATTAAGGGTACCACCACACCCAGCAGGGCTTCCATCTTTTTCTCATGTTTCCTGGTTGACTTTGTTCTTTGACAGCTTCCTGTGGGCGTGTAGCGCGCTCTCTCCACTCTCACCCGCCCTGACATGTCTCCCACCCTGCTAACCACCACCAGACTCTCCTTTCCCACATTTCGTGTCCTTTTGTTTGTTTGTTTGGTGGCTCACTGACTCTAACCAGGACCCTCTGTGTGGCCACGGGCTTGCTGACCCATGATTGGCTGTCGACAAGCCCGGATGTTGGAAGGACCCTGCTGTTAGAGTTTGCAGTCCTCCCAGTCTCTGAGCTTGGTGTTAGGTGCAGGACCCCACCCCACTCCCCAGCAGGGCCTCCGGCTCTCTGCCTGACTCCATCTGGAGAGTGTCTTTAGACACAGATGCCCCTAACCACACTTGATATGTGGCCCTTGACACAGCTCCCTTCTAGCTCTCCCTTCCCTGCGCCTATAGGATAATTAGGTACTGTGTTCCCTTTCATATGATAGAAGCATGCTGCCTAATGCAAATCAAGCATCATTAAAGTGCCTAAAATCAACCAACTATGTACATCTCTCCCGGAAGCTCCCACCCACTCCCCAAAAACTATATAGTCTTTGTTCTCCCTGAGTAAAGTGGTTCTCAGAGTGGTCAGTCTCCATCATGCTCATGGCCTTCCCAGCTCTGTGCCTCACCGTCTGCCCTTCCTGCCTTCCTGGGCTAGTGGCCAACAGCCCCTCGGCCCCAGGGAAGAGGAGGGCCACACCCATCTTGTGCAGGTACAGCGCAGACGACCACAGCTGCTTTGAGATCCTGTTTGCAATGGCTGTGTCCTGCCCTAAGGACACCATTTTGTATCCTTTCTCCCTGTCTCCCTGGCTCTTAAGTCCCTTGTACTCTCTCTTCCACAGCATTCTCCCACCCCACCCCACCCCCCGAGCCTTAGACCGGGTAGCACACGTGTCCCATTTGAGGCTAAGCACTCAGTCATCATGGATTCTAAGCATCGGGAACTGCATCCGTCTCTGCATTCACCAGCATGCACAGCAAAGAAAAGGCTCTTTTGATGAGACCGGCGTTGTCTGTGTGTATAAACACGAATCTTTAGACTGCAGTTTGGTGTTGTGTGTCAGTTTAGATAAAAGCACTGCTGAGGTCCCCAAGTGTTTATAGTCTCCCCAGTTATGGTAGTTTAGGGGTTTGGGTTTCGTTTTTGGTTTTGTTTAGGGTTTTATGTTTTGTTTTGTTTGGTTTGGTTTGGTTTGGTTTGTTTTTTTTTTTTTTTTTTTTTTTTTTTTCTTTTTTGGTTTTTTTTTTTTTTTTAATTAGGACTACATCTCAGTGCCAAGGCTATCTCCTTATGAGTTGTTTAGTCAGAGAGAGACCTCAGAGCCCACCCCCAAAACACCACAGGCTTTGGCCAATACTCTCGATTGCCACCAGGAACTAGATGGTGGAACTCTTTTGTTGCCTGAGCATGGTTGGCGCAGGCCTTTAAACCCTGCTTGGGAGGCAGAAGCAGGCAGAGCTCTGTGAGTTTGAGGCCAGCCTGGTCTAACTTAGTGAGTTCCATGCCAGCTGGCCTAAGCTTGCCACATGGTAAGACCCCATCTGCAATTTAAAATGTCCCTGTTGCTGAAGACACCTCCACATCTTCCTGCAAGCTATAAAGAGAGGAAGCTGGAGCTGAGCTGGACGGTCCCTCCCTCCCTTGCTGGCTTTTACCGTGCCCAAAGACTGTGCAGGCTGCTGCGGTGGGGGGAGAAGGACCAATAGTCTTAGTCAGCAGTGAGCCAACCAGCCAAGCCAGATGTTCCCACTGGTAAGAGAGTGACACGATTGTTACAGGGTTAGCCAGCCGCTCCCGCACTGCATCTGAAGGCTGCTCCACCAGAGGGAGGAGGCAGATGTCTAGTACTGCAAAGCCAAAAAAAACAAAAACAAAAACAAAAACAAAAACAAAAACAAAACCCAGGGCATGGGTTGGAGCGATGGTTCAGTGGTTAAGGACACATAGTTAAGAGCACATACCATTCTTGCAGAAGACCTGAGTTCAAATCCCAGCCCGCACATCTGGCAACTCACAACTGCCTGCAACTCCAGCTCCGAGGGATCTGACACTCTCTGTCCTCTTCACTCCTATGGAGACATAAACATGTATGCAGAAATTAATAATAATTATTATTATTATCATTATTATTATTATATCCTTTTTAAAGAAACAGGGGTTTGTTTTGAACCACAGTCTTTGCTGTTATAAACAGCCAGTCTGCAAAGAATTTCCTGAAAAGAGCCTAACCAGGAAGCAGAGTGCGGATGGGGAACTCAAGACCCACCGGGCTCATCCTCTGCCCCAGCAAGGGTCTGAGTCACAAAGAGGTTCAGTTCTTGCTGAGGGGAAAGTGAGGCTAAGGAAGATGCAGAGAGCAGGACTTGGGAAGCTGAGGAGGGGATGAGAGGGATAGAGGAAAATGAGCATCCAAGAGACAGTAAGGACGCCTGTGCGCCTACAGTGCAGAGTCAGGGCCTGTGACTGAAAAAAAGCAGGCTGCGCCCTAGCCAGGTGAGGCAGTGTGGAGACCGATGGCCCCAGGAGGTCTCTTAAGAGGGAAAAGGAAGGCCCTACTGACAGCGCAGGTATGGAGGCAACCTGAGCATCTGGCCTTGGAGTCTCAGGCACAGTAAGCTGGAACCTCAATATGAGCAGTTTGTCTACAGGGTTTTCGTTCATCCAAACCCAACTGTCCCAGCTCCACATCAGCACGATAGTTCCTGTGTCTCCCAATAAGAGAGTCCCACGTGCTTGCCCTCCATTGGAGAACTAGCGTCCTGCTGAGATAGGGAGACCGTGGTAGGGGGGGCAGGATTAAACCGGGGGCCCCTGGGGACTGGCAACCAGGAAAGAGGTTAACTCCTGAAGCGCCAGGCCAACTGCAATGTGAATGGTTCTTGTCAATTCCAAACCTACTCTGGCCACTCCATCACCCAGGGACTCCTGGTTACTAAGCAACCCCTGCTTTACCTACTATGTCTGCCCTTGTTCCTTAGCAACCCTTGCATAACCCAATTCCCTTGAGTTCCGAGTTGATATCTATAAATTATAAGTAGATGGGTGCTTCTCAGGCAATGGAGAGAAATTTTATATTAAATTCGGGTCTGTACCCTGTGTCCTCATGAAAGCAACCGAATGCTCAGCCTTGGCTCCCAGTTGATGTTTCTTTTGATATTTTATTTCCAAAAAATGGTGTTTATAGGTACTAGACCTGCCCTGTTTTTTCCTCAGTCTTCCTCCCTCCCTCCTCTGCACTTTCCCTTTCTTCTTCCCACAAGAGACATTTATAGTCTTGCATTTCTAGGGGCTGAGGGGGTTTCAGACGCTGCCTGATCTGCCTCCCTAAACACAGAGCTCGATGCATTCTAACACCCTTCTAGAGGATACTTCTCCCCAAGCCCCAAACACAGATTAACCCGCACAGTGAGGCTGAGGGAACGGATCACACTACCAGACCCAAGAAAAAGAGGATTCACACTTTGTGTGTTAGAGCACCCCCTGCTGGACAGCCTGAGTTATAACACATCTGAAAAGCTGTCCGGTCTCAGCAAGTCTGTGCCTGTACCTTTTCTGGCCTGCGGGTCTGAGCTTGCCTCAGGAAAGCTAACCCACTGAACGGGAAAAGCAGCAATGGGCTGTTGCAAGTAAATAGGCTGCAGATGGGAGGTGAGCCTTGTCTACGCTTGGTCTCCTTCCATGCCATGTGCCTTCCATTCAGAGAGAGAGAGAGCAAGAGGGCTCTCACTGGCCCTCCGTCCTCACACTGTTTATTCCAAGGCAGTCTGGAGGAGCAGAGCCGACAGCAGAACATGGACTTTCCAGTGGTCTCTAAACCTGGCATGGCCTTTCTATGTCAGTTGATCCAGATGAGAGGAAGCCAAATGGACGCACTTTCAAACCAGCCCCATCTCAGAGGTAGAAGACCTTCAATGCCAGGTCCAAAGAAAAAAGGGAGGGAAAAGAAAGATTAGGAGAGACTTCCAGGCCTAGTAGTGCAGGCCTATAATCCTAGCTACTCAGGAAGCTGAGGCAAGAGGATTGCAAGCTCAAGGCCAACCTGAGCAACTTATCAAAACCATGTCACAAAATTTAAAAATTCAAAAAGAGATTGAGAGCTGGGTGTGGTGGTGCGCGCCTTTAATCCCAGCGCTCGGGAGGCAGAGGCAGGGGAATCGCTGTGAGTTCGAGGCCAGCCAGGTCTACAAAGTGAGTCCAGAACAGCCAAGGCTACACAGAGAAACCCTGTCTCGAAAAAAAAAAAAACCAATAAATAAATAAATAAATAAATAAATAAAATAAAAAGAGATTAGGGGTATTGCTTAGTAGTAGAACACTTGTCTAGCATGTGTGAGGCCCTGGGCTCAATATTTAGTCCTGGAGAGGAGAGGAAAAAGAAGAAGAGAAGGAAGAGAAGGGAGAGGAAGAGGAGGAGGAAGAGAAAGAAAAGGAGGGAGGGAAGAAGAAAAGCGGGAGAGAAAACATTCCAGAAGAAAAAAGAGAATCACAGAATAACTTAGAAACCCTGGAAATCAGCAAAGAGTGCTTAAGACTTCCACTGGGTTCCTCCATCCCTGTCTCTCCACCCACCTGCTCCTGGAAAGCTGCAGTAACTCGGGCGATCCTAAGGGCTTACGTGGTGGACCCACAGAAACAGACTGAGCTGTGGACAAACCCAGCGAGAAGGAGATGGAGTGCAAAGAAGTGTAAAAGAGTGAAGATACAGTTCCCTGAGTCACGGGTCCCGGTGGAGCGATCCTCAGTACGCTTCGGCATAAATAGAAATAAGTTTACCATCTAACGGCGGAGTCTACTAAATGAAATGCCTAGTGAGTGTGAGGCTGGGGCAACGGTAAAAAGCCACACTGAGGGGTCCGTGGAGGAGGCAAGCCCTGTGCCTCAAAGTGACTGTTCTGAGCTCAAGAGGACCACTTAGTGATGAGGACGGTCATTTGGGGATCAGGGTCTTCAAGACAGTCTGAGACCCCAGGACTGTGAACCAAGTGAAAAGGGATGGAAGTCCAACTCCCTGGAGCCAGGCTCACCAGCGTCTTAGACGGCCCCATGACTGTACCTGGCCAGCATCCTCACCCTTTGTTTTCTCCACCATCTTCAGACCAAGTGGCAGAAGGAACTGTCTCGCCACTGCGTGAGTAAGACAAAAGGCAGAGTGCCCATCTGCGCCCCAGTCTGTATTGGCTCACTCCTGGCTAGCTCATTGAGAGTCGGCCACAACAAGGCCCAGGAAGCAAGGAACTGAGACCTGCAGCCATCCACCAATCAAGCCAGCTCAGAAGCTACCCTCCTAGCCCCAGTCAAGTGAAGGCAACCGCAGCTCATGTGTTCTCTAGCTTGAGGGTTGAAGGCTCTTTTGTTGTGGAGCAATGGACAACTAAAACACAAGCCCTGGGAATAATAATGCCATTGAAGAGATGCCAGAAAAACCCTAAAATACAGTGTTTTAAATAAAGCAGCCATAATTAAAACATTGTCACATTAATACAAGAACAACTGTAGTCATAAAAGCAAATTTTCAGAAGTAGGTTCAACCATCTTTTGAGGTAAACTCGGGCTACATAGAAAGATTCTCCCTCCCCCCAAGTCCCCCTGTCCCCTCCCCATCGCTAAGCCTTCTCCTCAGCTCCCTACACTCTGTATTTCTCATAGCAACCATCTCCCTTCGACCTAGGGATGATGATTTTCTAGTAAACAGTGACGTTTATTAACTGATCTGCGGGGGCGGGGCAACCCAGCTTGTAAACTGTATACGCCATTCAGAAGAAAAGTAAAGAAAAAAATTTAAGGAAAGGTTTTACCATGTAGTCCAAGCTGGCCTTGAACTCATAACTTTCCTGTCTCAACCTCCTGAGTGCTAGGATTATAGGCAGGAACCGTCATGCCTAGCGCGTTGCTGCGCCGACTCCACACGCAGCCTCTACGGCCGTGGACCTAACTAGGGCACTGAGGGAACAAAGACTAGACGGCCAGACAAACTTACAGGAAGATTGGGGTTGGGTGGAATGTGCTCTCTGAGAAAATTCAGCACTCCAGAAGCTCACTGTGACTATTACACACAGTGGACAGGGAGGCGGGTTATTACGCACAGATAAACAAGGAGCAGGCTTCCGGTGTAAGTCTGGACCAAGAAGGCAGGTTAGCTGGTCCCAGTAGGCGCAGACTCCGTAAAGGAGCAGGCTTCAGGCTGTAAGCATCTTCGGGAGAAAAGGATGATGGACGTTTTCTGCGTACGCCGTCAGCATTCGCACTCAGATAAAGGAGGGTTTTACCATCCCTCCGGTCTAAGGCTGTAGCTCCCTAAGATGGCTGTATCCACGTCACCAGCACATGTCCAGTCAGGACTTCACTCACTCAGGGCCTCCTCCACTCCCTACATTACTGGAAGTTTTTCTCAGAGGAGAGGGCGAGGGGCTTGAAACGGGTTCTCATTGTGTAGCCCAGGCTGATCTCAAAACAAAACATTCTGTACAAAATATTTTTAAGAGCCGCCGAGATGGCTCTGTGAGTAAAAAGGCACTTGTCACCAAGACTGACCTGAGTTCCATCCCCAGGCCCCACATGTTGTAAAGAGAGAACTCTAATAAGTTGTCCTCTGCCCTCTCCGTGCATGCTGTGGCCTACACATAGTGTGTGCATCTGTGCACACATATACATGCATAGTAATTACAGAGGCTGAGAGAGCATTGGCTGCTTTTCCAGAAGTCCTGAGTCCAATTCCCAACATCCACGTGGCAGCTCACAGCCATCTATAATGAGATCTGGTGCCTTCTTCTGGCCTGAAGGCAGAACAGTGACTATTGATAAATAAATAAATCTTTTTTAAGTACTATGCATATATTTAAATCTGGGAGTACCAAGATATGCCTGTAGTAGCCAAAATTGGAAGGCTGAGATAGGAAGATCGTGAGTTCAAGACTAGCCTGGGCTACAAAGCGAGACTACCTCAAAAGCAAGCCAGGCACGGTCATGTGCGCCTGTAATCTCAGCACTCAAGAGGCAGAGGGGCAGGAGGATTGAGAGTTCAAGGCTAACCTTGGTGTGTTGGTTTGAATAGGCTCCAATGAGTGCTTGGTCATGGGGTGGGGAAATAGCGTGACTTGAGAAGCATTAGCAGGTGAGGCCTTATTGAAGAAAGGGTGTCACTGGGGATGGGATTTGGGGCTTCAAAACCACAAGCCAGTTCCAGGGTCTCTCCTTTTCCTGCTGCTCACGGATTCGGAGGGAGAACTTCCAGCTACCTCTCCAGCACCGTGTTTGCCGCCCTTACTTCCTGCCTGATGACAACGGACGAACCCTCTGAAACTGTGAGCCAGACCTGTTAAATGCTTTTTCTTTTTCTTTCTTTTTTTTTTTTTTTTAAACAAGAGTTGCAGTGGTCATGATCTCTCTTCACAGGAATAGAACACTGACTAAGACACTGGGCTATATTAGACACTGCTTTTTTTTTTTTTTTTTTTTTTTTTTTTTTTTTAATTAGCATTGGGACTAGAGAGCCGGCTCAGCCATTAAGAGCACTTGCTGCTCTTACAGAAGACCTGGGTTTGATTCCCAAAACTCACATGGTGGCTCACAACCATCTGTAACTCCAGATTCCAGGGAATCCAATGCCCTCTTCTGGCCTGCTCAGAAATCAGGCTCATACGTATGCAGACATACACAGAAGTAAAACACTCAAACACATAAATGTTTGAAATAATTTTTACATTAGTAGCAGTATTTAAATGATTAATACTAGCAATTTACAGGTAGATTTTCCATGCACTGTTATCCAATAAGTTGTTACCTCGAAATTCCGAAGTTTTCCTGGCACTTCCCGGCAAACAAATAAAGCTTTAAATTGGGTTAGTATATGACTCTAATTCTAGCTACTTGGGAGGCTGAGGTAATCATAAGTTCAACATCTGCCTGATCTACATAGTGAGTTCAAGGCCAGCCTGGGAAAACTAGAGCCAACTGGTGTCCTAGTAAAACTTAAGGAGGAGAGTGGGTAGCTCAGCCCTAGCACGGTAGGAAAAGAAAATGAAACAAACAAAAAACACTTTCTCTTGTGAGATGGGTTTTTTTTTTAACTTTCTTTTATCCATTGTTTGAGGATTCCACCGACGCATATAATGTGCTTTGTTCCAGTCTGCCCCCATTCCTCTCCTCCATCACTTTCTTCCCACCTTCGTGCCTCGTTTTGAACCCACTGAGTCCCCTGAGGGCTGCCTATACTTACATGCACAGATGTATGAGACTCTACTGCATCATGGGCCGCCCCTTAAGGGCCACATCCCTGAAGAAAACTGGCTTTCCCTTCCCAGCAGCCACCATTTGCCAATAACACCTCAGAAAATGGCCGTGAAGCCCGGCCCCTCTCCATGCCTGGTTTTGGCCTGGCTTGATCCTGAGCACACGTGCCTTGTGCAGAGTCTCAGAAGCTATGGTTGGTGTGTGCAAACACAATGTCGTGGCCAGGAAACACTGTTCACTGAGGATATCCACTCCTTCAGACTCTTTCTTTTTTTTAAAGATTTATTTATTATGTACACAATGCTGTGTTCACATGTACACCTGCACACCAGAAGAGGCACCAGATCTCATAGATGGTTGTGAGCCACCATATGGTTGCTGGGAATTGAACTCAGAACCTTAGGAAGAGCAGCCAGAACTCTTAACCTCTGAGACATCTCTCCAACCCCCTTCAAACTCTTAGAAAGTCTTGTTATGGGCTGATTGGGGCGGGGGACGGTGCCTGTAGGGGATGGGTGATACAGACAGCTCATTTGGAACCAGGCATGCACAGTCTCTTATTCTCCGAAAAGCAAGCCCTTAGAAACTTTACAGTTTTATCTAAGATTACTTTAAAGTGTAACATTTTACTCTAGCCTGTGAGACCATTTCATTACCGTTAAGGACCTGCAAGTGGCTTAAGAAAGCTGCTCAGCTGTTCTTTGCAGTCCACAGCTCCTTCACCTGCATCTGAGCATAGCATCTGAGGAAAGATGAAACTGATATTCCAGAGAGTTCTCTAACTAGAATAATGGAGGGATTTCCTCCAACGAAATGCAAAACTAAATAAATAAGGAGCAGAAAATATGAACTCTGCTTGCCCCCGTTACGTGGCTGTTGCAGTGGGTGCAATACCTTACACAGCAGAGCATATTAAATAGGTCTGGGCGAACCACAGGGCCACTTTGAGACAGTCATTGAGATTTTAGAGAAAAGTGAATCAGCTATCTTAAATGTAGATGTGACACACTCTCTGAAAGCTGAAAACTGTCAGCTTTTCAAGCTGGAAGTGGGAAGTGACCAGACCATCTCTCTGGGTAAGTTATAGCTGGAGAAGCCCGCAGCAACTCCAGGATGACAAAGCTCGGACTCCCTCACGCCTGCTTGTGCTGAACGCAGTCAGTGAATCTACTCTGGAGCAGTGTCATGCCGCCTTGCAGCGACACAGCCATGTGTCAAGTTAAGGACACAGCTGCAAACACGAAACCTCTTCTCTCTTCTCTTCTGCTTCATGCATAGGGACTGCGTGTTCTCTTGTGGTCTCTCAATATTAGCACAAACTACTCATAAAAAAACGTCTTCTCAAAATTGAGTACTTTTTTTAATTTGAATATCTTGAGATTTAGTGACACAAAAACAATAGTGGGTAAAGCTGCCAGTACTCAGAACGCAAGACAGGGACAGCACACTGTCTGCACAAGGACTCTTTTCTTCATCACCGTGTGCATGCAGTCAAGAGAAAGCCTTGCAGATTATTTCTGTACCTCTGACTCTTGAGATCACATCTTTTTAACATTCTTTGTGAAGAAACAGAAGTTGCACAACAAAGAGTCCGCCACGTACCGAAGAGCAATGGTTATCTCAAGAAATTATTTGCAATTATCCGTAATAGGGGCTAAGCTACCATATTTGTTCACCTACTAGTAGTTTCATTGGAAAGAACCACAAACTATGATTATTCAGATTTGTGGCGGACATTTTCTCAGAAACGCGGAGAATGTCACTTCAAGTAAAACAATGACAGCAGCACCTGCCAACGGTCATATCTAAACTTCCCAGCAAAAATGTAAGATGTGAGAAAGTTGGCAACTTCCTGACACTGAGTTTGCTAACAAGATCAAGGTGAAATGAATATACCTCTTTTTATTTGGACACTGCACAGTGAAATGTCATCAACATGTAGGCCATCGACAAATTTTCCTGATGATCAGTGTGCGGTGCTATAGAATCGGGTGTATATGAAATATGAATTCACTCGCATGTGTGGCAGACCGATAGCATTTTAAGATGATGTAATTGAAACATATTCATTAACATTGTTTCAGATTCCACACTGCAACTCGCCTTTGGGTAAAGGTTAAAACTACCAATGGTCAAGTTTTGGCATGGTGTCAAACAATATTCATTTGCCACTTCAGGTGTTTTCCCATCAGATCTAGATGGTAAGATTCTACTGCTGAAGATATCATGCCCTCCAGACACAGGACGTGGGGAAAATCAAGGCAGAAGTGAATTGGAAACTCTTTCCCAGATGGCTTACCCTTATAGTTGTGGCTGAACAGTTTTACTTAGCATCCACTTTATGTGTGACAATACTGACCTACCAAGTAAGACATGCCCACTAGAGCAATAGCAGCAAGTTTGTTATGGGAGTAACAACCAACTACTTTCTGCTTTAAATTGGGGCCCACTTTATAGGATAAAATTCACATCTCATAAGGTGAAAGGCAGCATATTACAGAAGGTTAAAGTCAGAAGTAAGTATAAAAGCCTGCTGTCTTCTGGAATATATTTGTAAAAGTGATCCTGGCCAGATGGCACAAACTTGTAATCCCAGCTGGTCTGGGGGCTAAGGCAGGAGCATCACAAACTCAAAAACAACTTGGGCTATACAGTGTGAGCTCGAGGCCAGCCTGAGACACTTAGACAGATGCTAAGACCCTGACTTAAAGTGAAAAGTAGAAAGAAGGCAGCAGCCTTAGTTCGTGGGCAAAGCACTAACCTAGCATGCACAAACTGCTGGGCTGAACTGCATACAGCAATGCATTCTGCTAATATTTTGATTTAAATACATAACTAGAGCCAGGCAGTGGTGGTACACACCTTTAATCCCAGCATTCAAGAGGCTTAGGCTAGTGGGTCACTGTGAGTTCGAGGCCAGTCTGGTGTTCAAAGTGAATCTAGGACAGCCAAGCTACACAGAGAAACCCTGTGTCGAAAAAAAAAAAGAAAAAGAAAGAAAAAAAGAAAAAGAAAAGAAAAAAGAGGAAAAGAATACATAACTATTTTTCATCTAAAATCTTATTTATGTGAGCATACACTAAGTGTATTGTTTTTATTGAATAACCTTTTAAATTCCTCCGCTTTTAAGTTCTACTACAGTAAATGTGGATAGATATAACCCAAATGAACGGAGTGCAGAGAAACAGTTGACATCGGGTGGGGTACATCAGGAACCACCTCGGTTAGTTGTCAAGGCCTCGGCAGAAAGGCTGGGCCAGACCTACTGTGACGAAGCCCGCAGAACCTGACTCAGCACATCTGGTGCAGAATGAGAACACTGGGGTCCTTAGGACATGCATGTTCGTCACAGCAGCGTGCCCGGAGTATACCAGACATTGATCCGACAGAAATGCAGTTTCCCCCTCCTCTGCCTTGGAGTGGCCCAGCTTGCCCCCACACTCCCTGTCACAGGCCAGCCTGGAGAGACCTAGGCCCATGCTGGTCCCCGTGCACTTTAGGCCACAGGACAATGCTGGGATAGGGTTAGATACATTCTGTGCCCCACAAAGGATCAATGAGGGGACATGATCTTCTAACTTCTCCTACTACCTTCCTGGGACTGTCTGAGCCCATCCTCCCAACACCTTCAGCTCCCCAGATCGCAGGATTACTTGGATTGCTCTAAGCAGTGCAGGATTGGTACCCCAGGCACCAGAGACTCCCTGTCGCTCACCAATAATGCCAGTTTCTGCCCCTGGGAAAACTACTGAGCTCAGGCTCCCAAGCAGCCACCATGGGAAAATACTCCCAAACTGCCAATCCCTCTCCACCCTCCTCAGGCCTCACCAGGTGAGCACAGCCCAGGATCTAAAAAGTGACAGGTTAATTAAAGCGAAGATTGATGGGTAGCTCCCAAGGCCACAGGCAAAGACCTAAGGGGCCTGGCCGGTCTCCTCCCTTCCTGAGACTATGGCTCCCTGTTGATCCTACCCAGGGACTCAATCCCTGTTTGCCTAGCCTTAAATTATTTCTTCTAAGAATCAGCAGGTGTCCATTTCACAACTTAGTGCACAGACTGCCCACTGAACTCTCCTCCAATCGCTGTGCCCCTCCCCGCTCTCCCAAACATCACACGACACACAGACATCAACACAAACTGTACAGACTGAAAACATGAGACTGTCAAGGAGAAAGCATAGCAGGGCTGAACAAAGCCAGTTCCTGCCCCCAGGAAAACAACACCACGAGCAGAGTATTTTAACTGAATAGAAATTCATGAGCCGGGCGTGGTGGCGCCCAGCACTCGGGAGGCAGAGGCAGGCGGATCGCTGTGAGTTCGAGACCAGCCTGGTCTACAAAGTGAGTCCAGGATGGACAAGGCTACACAGAGAAACCCTGTCTCGAAAAAACAAAGAAAAAGAAAAAAAAAAAAAAAAAAAAACAGAAATTCATTGAGTTGCATTGTTTTGTTTTGTTTTTGTTTTTTTAGGGTCTGGCTAATTTCAGTGTGTGTTTTTCTTTTTATTTGCTATGTGTTTATAATAAGGTTTTAACTTTTTAATGGAAATAAAAATGTAAAAAGAAAGCCTAAGAGAATGGTAAAGTACATGGACAGGTGTTTGAATACTGAATAAGCCTTAGGTCCTTGGTTAGCCATGCCATCTAGTGGTTCTTATACGTTGCTGAATCCTGGCTGCCAGTGCCTTAAGGATTTTCTGTTTGTAGTCATGGGAAATCTTGGACTGTAGTCTTATTTTTTCCTGGGTTTGTGTTGTTGTTGTTTGTTGTTGTTTGTTTGTTTGTTTGTTTGTTTCAAGACAGGGTTTCTCTGTGTAGCCTTGGCTGTCCTGGACTTGCTTTGTAGACCAGGCTGCCCTCGAACTCACAGAGATCTGCCTGCCTCTGCCTCCCGAGCACTGGGATTAAAAGTGTGAGCCCCAATGCCTGGTGGAAGACTAGTCTTATACAATAAATTAGGATGAGTTGAGACATGTTCCCCCTTCTTCCATTTCCTCTAAAGACTGGGTAAAAGGGAGTAAATTTACCCAGTATCCCAGAGGAGACGAGTCCCCTCTGCCTTCTTCCCTCCCTTCCCATCTCTTCCCTTCTCTTTTTCTTCCCTCTTTCCCCTTCCCTCCCCTTTTCCTTTCTTGTTTCACAATAGTTGCTGACTGAGGGGGCAAACTACTTTCCTTGCATAAGGTTCAATGTAATTCAACCCGAATGATTTATATGCATCTATGACAATACTACAGCTTTCTGTGTGTGCTAGAAATGATTTTAAGCACTTTCTAATCATCAGTTCCTGTGGCCTTCCTCTGTAACCAATGTCTGTTTAAACATAAATCACTACCCTCCCTCCCATGGCACTACACTAGAATCCAAATGTAAATGCTACGTACAAAGCCTGCCAAGATCTGGCCCCCTTGAGCCTCTCAGGCCAGCTCCCAAGCTCTCCATCTGCGCCTGCGTTCCACACCACTGTCCCTGGCTGACCACTCGGGCCTGCCTTCACAGCCTCTGTGTCCACTGTTTCCTGAAATCTCTTCCCACAAATACTCCATGGCAGCCTCATAAAGGTTTTCAGGAGCCACAGGACACGTGGCAAAGCGTCAGCAGCACCCTGTCCTGCCTCGCTCTTTCCCTCTCCCTCCTCGCTCTTTCCCTCCCCCTCCTCGCTCTTTCCCTCCCCCTCCTCGCTCTTTCACTTTCTTCATAACACTTACCATCATCTCCCCCTACACACACACACACACACACACATACACACACACACATACACACACACAACCTACACACACACATACACACACACATACACACACACACATACACACACACATACACACACACATACACACACACATACACACACACATACACCATACACACACATACACACACACATACACACACATACACACACACATACACACACATACACACACACATACACACACACATATACAACACACACATACACACACACATACACACACACACATACACACACACATACACACACACATACACACACACATACACACACACACACACACTTACTTGGCTATTCCCTCCCCTACAAGACTGAAAGCTCTATATGTTAATAATAATAATTAATGCTTATTTAGCTCCTATCTCGAGCCAGTCACTGCTCTAAGCACTTCTCACTTGTGAATTCACAAGCCCTGAAATACTGCATTCAAGACCAGAGGAGCAGGCTGCAAAGATGGCCCAGCGGTCAAGAGGTTCGGTTCCAGGCAATCCTCACGGCAGTTCACAACTAACTGTATCTCCAGTTTGAAAGCATCCATCACCCTCCTCTAGGCACACAGCGCACATGGGGAAAGCAAATGTGCACACGAGGGCAGGCAAAAGCACTCATACACATGGATTTTTTTAAAGATTTATTTATTTTATGTATATGAGTGCTCTATCTGGATGTACCCCTGCAGGTCAGAAGAGGGCATCAGATCACATTATAGATGGTTGTGAGCCACCTGGGAATTGAACTCAGGACCTCTGGAAGAGCAGACAGTGTTCTTAACCTCTGAGCCATCTCTCCAGCCCGTTTTTTTTTTTTTTTTTTTTTTTTTTAAAGAACAAAGTAACTGACTCTGATGCTGAGCTACATCCCAGCTTAGAGCCCATGCTTTTAGTCAGCAGGCTTTACAATCATTAAGAGAGTGGACCTTGTTGCATTGCTCTCTGACGTGTCTTCTAGCCTGGATGACAGAGCACTGATCAGTGCCCACCAAAGGCTGCATAGTTGCCTTAAAGAGACCGCCTGCCTTTGAGCCAGGTCGACCAGACTCTGACCCAACGTTCCTAGATAACAGGGTTGGCAGAATTCAAATTTCAAGTCAGAAATTCCTTGGGGCTCACTCTCGGCTCCAAAGAAACTTGTGGCTCTAGGAAAAATAAATACGAAGGTGACTAGAGCAAAACAGAAAGCCTTCATTGCCCTGGAGAGCCAAGGGCATCATGAGGCTGGAGTTTGCTCTCCCAGGACCTGCTAACTTGTATCCGTGCAGTCTCGGTCTAGGAAGGGTCTGAGCAGGAAGTGGCATCTGTGCTGAGTTTTGAAGATCTGGGCAGAGCTGAGGAGGAGGAGGAGGAGGAGGAGGAGGAAGAGGAGGAGGAGGAGGTAGCCAAAACTGTTAGAAGTCTCCTAATTCCTGCTCCATCTTCTTCTTCAGTTATATGTTTAACTGTGTAATTGACCAACCAAAATAAAACTTTTATTTCCCAGCCTCCCTTGCAATTAGGAATATCCAAATTCTGGATAAAATAGGAAGAAATAAGGTGTGCAACTTCCTGGAAGTGTTCCCTGGAAGGGAAAAACATGCCCTTTCCTTTATTTTTATTTTATTTTATTTGGTTTTTAAGACAGGCTCTCACTACATAATTCTGGCTGTCCTGGAACCCACTCTGTAGACCAGGGTGACCTCGCACTCCCAGAGATCCGACTGGCTCTCTTCCCCGATGTTGGGATTAAAGGCAGGCATACCATGCCAGCCTGCCCTTTTCTTCAGATTCCGAGGGCTGGCTGGAATGTGATGGTGCTTCCCCTCTGACCTCTAGAGGGAGGCACATATTGAGGAGGGTGGACTGTAAGATGACATTCTGGGTCCTTTAAAATAACGAAAACATCATATGAGACTGTCCACCGTTTGATTCAGGTCTCAGTTACACTAACGTCTTGGATTGGGTTATCAGAAGCTTAGACACAATTTCGTGTACAAGTGATTGTCTTAGTCAGGGTTTCTGTTGCTGTGATGAAACACCATGACCAAAGCCAACTTGGGGAGGAAAGGGTTTATTTGGCTTATACTTGTACATTGTAGTCCAACGTTGAAGAGCACCAGAACAGAACAGGAAACTCAAACAGGCCAGGAACTAGGAGGCAGGAGCTGATGCAGAAGCCATGGAGGGCTGCTGCTTACTGACTTGCTCCTCATGGCTAGCTCAGAAATGTGTTAGCTATCCAGATGTTGATGCCACCTTCACTGACGTCAGAACTCCACCTCTGCAGCCTTCAGTGTGGCTCTTCAGGAAGCTCTCAGCTTTCTGTGTCATATTGAAACTGCTAAGCCAACCAGCCTCATAGACTGAGGTTCTCAGCCTCCCCAGGACACAGGTGAATGTCGCTGGATTACTCTTCCACACCCATGCATGTCTAACCTATTGACATTACTGCATAGAACTGTCAGATACAAAGTTCTCATTCAGTACTGCACAATCAAGAGCCGGGAGTGGTGGCGCACGCCTTTAATCCCAGCACTTGGGAGACAGAGGCCAGCGGATCACTGTGAGTTCGAGGCCAGCCTGGTCTACAAAGAGAGTCCAGGACAGCCAAGGCTACACAGAGAAACCTTGTCTCAAAAAACAAAACAACAACAAAATTAAAAAACAAATAAATAAAATAAAACTTTTTTTAAAAAGGGGAGGTTAAGAGCACTGGCTGCTCTTCCAAAGCTCCTGAGTTCGGTTCCCAGCACCACATGGTGGCTCACAACCATCTACAATGAAATCTGGTGCACTCTTCTGGCCTGCAGGTGTTACATGCAAGCAGAACACTATATACATAATAAATAAATAAATAAATAAATAAATAAATAAATCTTTTTCTTTTTAAGTTGGCCTAGTATGAGTGAACTGGAGATGCCTCATTTCTTTTGGTTTACCACTGGTAATGAGACCCAAATGGTCAGGGACACTGGAATGCGCTTGCTGTGTAAAATCTACTCTTTATCTCTGCACTGAAGGGTTCTGGAGAAACCATCCTCACTCACTCCCAGCAGCCGCATGCCTGAGGACCTCTGGCACAGCCTTTCTGTGGCGTCAGCCCTTAAGAAGGGCTCTGTGGCTGTGCCACGGTGGTTGGAGTTCATTGACAACCTGACAGGCTCTGGATGAGGTAAGCCTTCACATACACCTGTGAGGGCTTATTTAGATAAGGTTAGCCTCCCAGCAAACCTGGAAGAGATTGTCTTCATTAGGTTACTAAGGTAAGATAATCCACCAGCAATCCTCGTACTGAGTCCTGGGCCATATGAGAAAGAGGAAGTGAGCTGAGCGCCACCATTCATTTCCCCCGGCTTCCTGGCTGCGGACGCAATGGACCAGCTACCTTGACTTCCCGCTGCCGTGATTCCCCCAGGTAGCCTGCACGTTTGCTACCTGGGCTGCCTAACACAGGAAACATCAGAAATGTGGCCAGAAGCCCGATATATGCCAGGCATCGCACCAAGTCAATATCCCAGTTTCTATGTGTCGGATATCTGCAGTACAGAATTCCAGGGTTAGCTGGCTTTTGAGTTTCCTCACGCAGTGGAAATTTTGTTTTACTTTTCATGTATGCGTGCGTGTGTGTGTGTGTGTGTGTGTGTGTGTGTGTGTGTGTACATATACATATATGTGTATATGTTATATGCACACATATATACCATCACCTCCATGATATTAGTATTTAGTTAGCGTGAGTGCTATCCCAAGAGAGGTTGAATCTGCCCCAGATAGGCTTCCAGGGCCTGAGTATTCTACTACCGGAGGCATGTCCCTACCTGGGTATAATCTGCGCTTCTTTGGCCAGCTCCCGCCAACATCCCCTACCCTTCTGGCTCATTCCTTGTGTTGGGGCCCAGTTTAAGGCATGATTCCTCTCAAGGTGAACCCTGTCAGAAAGTCTCCTAAAGTTGTCCGGGGGGTGCGGGGAATGCTGCAGAAGTGGCTCTAGCAGCATTCCGCTCGGCTAGAGCACACAACACTATGGGTTCAATCCCCGGCACCAGGTGTGATGGTAACATCTGTAACCTCAGATGTGGGAGGTGGAAGCAGGAAGCTCAGAAGTTCTAAGTCATCTACAGATTGAATTTGAGGCCAAACTGGGCTTCATGAAACCTACTCAAAAATGCTAATAACAAGGCTGGGGAGCCGGCTCAGCAGGTAAGACTACCAGCTACTTTTCCAGAGGACCGAGGTTTGGTTCCCAGCCACCAACATGGCAGCTCACAACTGTCTGTGACTTCAGTGTCAGAGGATCCAGTGCCTTCTCCTGGGCTCCACAGGCACACAGTGCACAGGTGTACATGCAGGTGAAACACCCACACACATAAAACAGAAATAAGGGAAACATTTTTAATTGCAAAAGTACCAATAATGGTAATTAACAAAGTCATTCAGGAGTCCCCTGAGGGGGGAATAAGGCCCGTTCCACTGGTGCCAACTCTCACACCACCCTTCCTGTCCACAGTCTGAGGTCACCACTGTCATCAATGTCTAAGGCCAGAAATAGCAATGAGTCACTTGGCCTTTGAATGTGCTTAATCTAATGCTGAATTTATTAAAGATGAGACAGTACCCTCTCGCAGTGGGAGCATCGCCTGGCACCGGCACTGCTGTGTATGGAACAGGGACCACAGCCTTCATCCTCTTACCATGTTTGCTGTACAAGGAGCCACACCATCTCCTCAGCCTCGCTCTGAGATTTGTATCTGAGGGGACTGAGATAAGCACAAACCGTTAGTGCACTGTAAGTTACGGGGTTCTCTTTTTCTTGAAGCTTGCCAGCAAGGGGATCCTAAGGTGATTGAAAAGAAACTCATCTCCAAGGATAGGTCAGAAATTTTAGATACATACCTCAAAGGGACAAATACCCAAGGTCACTATGAACATAATCAGAATAGCTCTTGCCCAGCAAGATGTGGGCCAAGCAGGAAGAGAACTGGCAAAACACCAGAGTGAGCAGGAGGTCAGTAAAACAGACGTTTGGCCAGTGACTTAAGGGACCCTGAATTGGCATCTCAGTCACTACTTGGTTTACAGCAGTGGGTCTCAACCTGTGGGTCATGGTGACCCCTTTGGGGGCACAGAAGGATCTTTCCATAGGGATCTCCTAAGACCGTCAGAAAACACAGATACTTACACTATGATTCGTAACAGTAGCAACATTACAGCTATGAAATAGCAACGGAAATAACTTCACGGCTGGGGGTCACCACACCATGAGGAACTGTGTTAAAGGGTCGCAGCCTTAGGAAGGTTGAGAACCGCTGGGGCTAGAGCGTGAGGGACAGATCTAGAGCTGTATTAGAGTAGCAAATCACAGCGAGGCCAGCAGTCCCACGATCTTGGAACCACGTTCACAAAGTACCACCGTAGTTTCTTCATAGCCGATGCTTGGGACCAGGCTAGCTCCCAGAATCCAGAGTTGAGAGGCTACCGACCGCAGTGTCATTAGAACATCCCTGACTGGCTGAAAGAGCATCCTGCCTGTCCAGCTGCTGCAGCAAAGCACCAAGACTGGGTGGCCATGAACAACCCGTGTCTGTGTTAGTGAAGAGAAAGCGAAAGGTGCAATATGAGGCAGTAGATGAGCTGGCTCACACCAAAGGAATCTCCATGCACAAGTCCAAAGTAAGGCTGTGAGTGCGGTAAGTTTTGGGTTTCTTGTTTGTTTTGCTTTGCTTGGTTTTGTTTTTGTATTTACGAGACGGGGTCTCTCTGTGTGGCCTTGGTTGTCCTGGACTCGTTTTGTAGACCAAGCTGGCCTCGAACTCACAGAGATCTGCCTGCCTCTTCCTCCCAGAGTGCTGGGATTACAGGCGTGTGCCACCGCAACCGGTTGTGTGTGGTGGTTTAACCACAGACTTCATGGACAAAGAAGCTCCTCTGTGGACAGGACTCAACCCTTGGTCCCTGGTCCAGTAGCAGCAGCCTCACATGGGAACTTGTCAGAGATCAAGACTCTTTGGCAGCCACAGTACTGACGTGAACACACCAGGCACATCTTCTCCCAGAAGTAGGCATGTGTGCCCTACCAGAGACGCCTTCTCCTCCACCCTCAGAGTCGCCCGCTGTGGGAAGCAAGAGCTACCTTCTCACTTCCCGCTTGCATTCAGCGCCAACGCCAGTGGCAGGGATGCTTGGAAGTTGGGTGAGAGGTTCATGTGCTTATGCAAAGATTTAATCTTTAAAATGGGAGGGCGGAGCTGACCTCCTTACCTGAACATCTCAACTCTTGTCGGGACACAAATCCAGGCCAAGGGCAGCCTTGCACAAGACTTAGGGTGGAAACAGTGGGAGCTGAGTCTATGATTGCTGTGTTTTAGAAGGCGGTATCACACCATATAAAGGAGGAGGGGGGCGCCTGTTGCCTCCTGGGGCAGAAGGAAAGGCTTCCTTAGCTAGAAACAAATTCTCCTGGTTTGAGGTTTGTTTGTTTGTTGTTTAAGACAAAGAAGGTCTCCTGTAAGTTCCCTGGCCTCAAAGGCTTGTATAGTAGAGGCTGGCCTTGACCTCCTGCCTGTTCCGCCTGCCTCCACCTCCTAGGTGCTGGTGTTACAGGCATGTGTCACCATGCCCGGCATTGCATTTATTCTTGGCATATCACTGCTAACAGTTGTCCTCATTTTTCTTCGAAGATGTCACCTCCGTTTCCCCGCCCCCCCTCCATTTTTCTATTTTCATCAGCAAGTCAACAAGATGGTAATCAGTCTTAACACCTGCTTATTTTCTATTTACCAAGGAAATTCTGCAAGGAGCAGCAGCTGCTGCCGCAAAGAGTAAACTTTCCCTCTGGGTGAACTGCACGTCCATAGGAAAGACCAGAAACTGGAACTGAAGTCTGAAGCTGATTTCCTGTATTCATACCTGTGTAATTAAAGTTTCTAGATTTTTTTTTAAAAATGTGTACTTTATTACTACGTGCACATGATAGGGGATGTGTATGCAGTGGCACATGTGGGGAGACCAGAGAACAACTTTGTAACATAAAATTCACTCCTTCGATCTTGATATCGGTTCTGGGAATTTGAGCTGCAGGCTCACACAGCAAGCACGTTTCCCAGCTCAGCCATCTCACTGGCCTTGTAAGACTGCAGTGTTAACACAGGTCCTCTTCTGCCTGTCTCCTCCTCTTCTCGTGGCTGCCAAACAGATCTGAGTAATGATCAAAACCCACTGGGTCGTCCTCTGACCTTTATGGACAAACACAAACCACTGTTGTGAAATAAAGTTAAACCCTCCTATAGGAATCTAGAGTGTTCGACAACTTCTCTCTTCGTTTCTGATGTGTTGAACCCTAGACTTGGCCTTCAGGCTCCCTAGGTCCCCAGACCCTCTATCCTCTACAGAGCAAACTTGTATTGTGCCAACTAATGCCATGTGTTATGCCCACCCATGCTTGCCCAGGGAGAAAGACTTAAATGTAGTTACGGTGAAGCAAGATTTAAAACAGTGTCCTGGCAGTAAGTAGCCTTGCTGCCCGCTACCCCTGGCATTTTGCCCAGCACTTGGTGCTTAAAGGTACAGGTTCCAAGCCTGTTATCCTGGAATCAGCCTTTCCCCCCTAATCCTCTGCTACCCACACCAGCCACCATGTAGCTTGTAGCTTGCCTTGGTACTCATATGGGTGAATACCCAAATCCATCATTGGCCTATTGAATGGTCCTTCACATCCCAAGGGAAATCCAGGCTCTTACTTAGCTCCCCTAGATGGTTAGAAAAGTCCAGTCCCTTAGGCTGGCCCCCAAGAACACCATCTTCTGAACCCCTATTCTCTTCACAGTGGCCAAAGGAAGCACAAAAGCTTGGGGAGGAGGATGGGTATGAGGAAATACTGGGCTGCTGAGGCATGAATCTCACAAAAGCAACTGTTTTCTCCCCAGAGAGGAAGGTGATATGCATGCATCGTTCACAAAACTTGAAAGGGTTCACAGTTGGTAGGAATCATCCTTAGCTCCCTCGGCTCAGGGCTGTCAAGTTACAATTTCTGCTGTATGGTGAGCCCAGTCCCACAGAGGCAAAGCAAATTCAGTTCTCTAGGCAGTGTGGTTTCTGCCAGCCGATTGCCCTTTCTCCCTCCCCCCTCCCCCGCCCAAACAGAGTCAGGGTTTATTAAAGATATTTTATGCAGATTTTAACCACTAGGATTAGAAAGAGAAGCACTCAGAGGGGGCATGTGGTGTGCGCACGCGCACACAGACACACACACACACACACACACACACACACACACTGCATGTGGACTTCTCTCTTCCTTTACAGCAAGCCGAGAAAAGCTGGTACGATCAAACAGGGAGGGATATCTTTGCAGAACATTCTGGAACCATGATCTGGCAAGTAGAGGTTTAGCTGTGCCACCAGCCAACAGTGGCCAGACAGAGGAAATGCAGTGTCTGGCTGTCCGCCATTCCTTCTCTCTCTCTCTCTCTCTCTCTCTCTCTCTCTCTCTCTCTCTCTCTCTCTGGTCAGCAAGATATCTAGCCCCATCCTGACCCCTGCTGGCTGCCCTTTAGATGAGGCAGGAGACTTCCAAACTCCTCCTTGAGCTAGGAGCCATAACTACCTGGTTCTACAACAGCTGGGAAAATAGCCCTCACCCCAGCTGGGATCCCTAAGAATGACATGTTTCCTGTGGTCTCTTTAGGAGAGTCTGCTTTTCTGTAGCCATCAGATACCTTCTCAGTAGAAGCCTGGCCAAAAAAATAAAAGCCAGGCAGTGGTGGCACATGCCTTTAATCCCAGCCCTCAGGAGGCAGAGGCAGATGAATCGCTGTGAGTTCGAGGCCAGCCTGGTCTACAAAGCGAATCCAGGATAGCCAAGGCTACACCTAGAAACCCTGTCTCAAAAAAAAACCAAAAGAAAAAAGAAAAAAATTTGATCTTAAAAAATGGCTTTAAACCGGGGGGGGGGGGGGGGTAGCACATACCTTTAATCCCAGCACTTGGGAGGCAGAGGCAGACAGATTGCTGTGAGTTCGAGGCCAGCCTGGTCTACAAAGTGAGTCTAAGATAGACAACACTACATGGAGAAACCCTGTCTCGGGGCGTGGGAGGGGCGGAGCGGGGGCAAGAGTAATTGCTTGCTAAAGTAATTATTGATACCAATTGGGGGTGGGAGGTGTAGTACATGGAAGTTCTTTCATTTATTTTGTCTTACCTGGTGTGTGTTTGATGTTCACAGTGCTAGGACCTGTGAGAAGGCTCAGCAGACACAGGTATTTGCATGCAAGTCTAACAGCTGTAGTTCGAGCCCCAAACCTGCAGTGGAAAGACAAAATCAACTCCACAAAGTTGTCCTCTAACCTTCACAGCTGCCATGATACATGCACTCATGCACAATGATAAATAAATTTACCTTTTAAAACTTCCATGGTAAAATGTTCTTTCAAATGTCAGAAAGATTTCTAAGCAAACATTAACTTTGGTTTTTTGTGTTTGTTGTTTGTTTTGTTGGTAGTGGTTGAAGGGGGTGATGTTTGTTTTTGAGACAAAATCCCCCTATGTAGTCCTGGAACTTACTGTGTAGACCAGGCTGGCTTTGAACTCACAAGTTCCACCAGCTCTACATGCAGAACACTGGGATTGAAGATGTGTGCCACCACACCCAACTCATGCACATTTCTGCTATTAAAAATTAATATGTGGCCAGAAATGGTGGTGCATAACTTTGATCCCAGCACTCAGGAGGCAGGGGCAGGCAGCTCTCTGTGAGTCTGGGGCAGCTTGGTCTACATAATGAGTTCCAAGACAGCCAGGGCTACACTATGAGACCCTTTCTTGAAAAACCACAAAAGGAAAGAAACAAAGAAAGAGATGCAAATGGAACTTTTAAGAAAAAATGCTCTGCTAAGACAGCTCAGAACACTTTAGTGCACCCAAAAATCAAAGATTGTTTAGCCATTCAAGCTTCAAGAATATTTTAACGTATAAAGCCAAACTTGTCAGTGGTGGTGAACACTTTTAATCCCAGCACTCAGGGAGGGAGAGGCAGGATCTTTGTGAGTTTGAGGCCAGCCTGGTCTACAAAGCGACTCCAGGACAGCCAAGGCGTATAGCTTTGGGAGAAACCCTGTCTCCAAAAACCAAATAAATAAATAGCCAAGTGAGCAAATATGGTACAAGCTTAAGTATAACACTTATCAAACTGTTAAATAAAGGCTAGTAAAAAAAATTATTATGGGCTGGAGAGATGGCTCAGAGATTAAGAGCATTGGCTGCTCTTCCAGAAGATCTGGGTTCAATTCTCAGCCCCCTGCCCTCTGTAACTCCTGTTCCAAGGCATACAGTCCCCTCCTCTGATCTTCTTAGGTACTGCATGCTCCTAGTAAACAAACTCATTCAGCAAACACTCATAAAATAAAAGCAAATAGAATCACAAAAGAAAATACATTACAGTGTTAATACACAGGAGACTACAGGAGTTCTTATTTTCTTCTTGATATTGCACTTGACTTTCATAATTCTGCAATGGCTGTCTTACTTTCCCAAAATGCACTTGTTAAAGCAAGGATAATTTTGTCAGCATGACAGGAGTTGGTGTCACCATGGAAACACACCTCTGGGTGTATCTGTGAGGGTTCTTCCAGAGAAGCATAGCAGATGCAGGAAGACCCACTCTGAATGTAGGTGGCGCCACCTCCCTAGGCTTGTGTCTTAGAGTGACTAAGAAGGGGGATGTGACCTGAGCCGCTTCAGGGGTCTCTGCTTCCCGGCTAATCCCAGGGAGAGGTCATCAGCCTCCTCCCTCCGCTCCTCCTGCTGGCGAGCATGTCCCGCTGTGATGGATTGGCGCGCTCACTGTGAGGCAAAAAACCCCTTCCTCCACTAAGTTGTTTGCGTCAAGACTTCATCTTAGCAAAGATGGGAAATCTGGTGTATCTGAGGTGCTGTTACGTATCAGCACATTAAATGACTTCTAGATCCAGATTATGAAAGTGAAACAACGCCACGTTAGTTTCAGGTCACCATTTGCTGGGCTCTTAGAGCGCACTGGGAGGGCACCACCCTACATGGCTTTATCTCCATACATTATCATAAGTACTGTTCATACACAGTCATCTCAGCCCTCGCTGAGCTGTGCGTCCCATTTCAGAGACAAGCCAGCTGCAGCTCAGAAACATCAGGTAATGCGCTCAGCTTTGTCCCTTTAGGAAGCCCAGTCAGTGTTGGCGCCCAGCCTGGGCTGCTCAACTCCAGCTGGTGTGAGGACTGGATGAGCTAACGCAGACGGAGTGCCAAGCACAGGACCTGGCTCCAGCTAACACCAGCTCCTTTCCCCATGACACTTCCACATTTGTAACTTGTGACAAAGCAAACCAGTTCACTTTCTGAAGAAACAATATAAATAACAAGTGTTCCTATTCTGAAAGAGATGACAGTGGTGACCATTAGGGACAGGCCAGAAGGCTAGCTCCCTCAGAGAAATGAGGAGGCTGGGTCTATGTGCCCATACATTCCAAGGTTTTGTTTCCACCTTCTATCTAACCCTGCCACCCTTTCTCCATTGGGAAAGGGAACAAGTGAGGTCTGGAGAAGGTGAGGCAGGAGTTCAAGGACAGCTGGGTGACACAGTAAAGCCCAGTCCAAAAATAATAATAATAATAATAAATATGCCAGGCGTGGCCGGGCACGCCTTTAATCCCAGCACTCGGGAGGCAGAGGCAGGAGGACCGTTGTGAGTTCAAGGCCAGCCTGGTCTCCAAAGCAATTCTAGGATAGCCAAGACTACACAGAGAAACCCTGTCTCGGAAAAAAAAAAAAAAAAAAAAAAAGTAAATAAATAAATATAAGAATGAAAAAAAAAAAAAAAACAAGATCTGAAGGAATATGTTTTTAATCTCAGCCTAAGCAGAAGGATGAATTGCAAATTTGAGGCCACAGTCTGGGCTGCAGAGTGGGACCCTACTTCACAAAAGTGGGAGGAGGGAGAGGAGGGAGCAGATTGGACTGGGAGGGGACGGGAGGGGAGGGGAGGGAGGGGAGGGGAGGGGAGGGGAGGGGAAGAATGAGGAGGGGAAGCAAGAAAACCTCATGGGGAAGACCATGGATCTGGTCACTAGCATTGCGACAGACAGACAGACGGGCAGAGAGATGCCTTGGCAATTGAGAGCACTGGCTGCTCTTCTAAAGGATCTGGGTTTGATCCCTAGCACCCGCCTAGTGTCTCACACCTGTCTGTAACTCCGGCGCTAGGGGATCTAATCCAGTGCTGTCTTCTGGCCTCCATGGGCACATGTACACAGACGTGCACTCGGGCAAAACACCTCTACATTGATAATAAATTTAAATTAAAAATTAAATAGGTTACAGGTCTCCCAGAGTATCTCTGTGTGTTTGTGTGTGTGTGTAGAGAGGGAGGGAGGGGGGGAGGGAGAGAGAGAGAGAGAGAGAGAGAGAGAGAGAGAGAGAGAGAGAGAGAGAGAGGGGACACTGTGGAGAAAGAACACCTAGGACAAGCAGTGCGGCTGTACCTGCCCTGGAACTCCCTTGTGGAGCTGTCTTGAATTCCTATTTCTTAGGGGAGACAGCCTTAATTAAGCTCCATCCCTATGCCCTAGTCCCACCCTATGAACTTGCTGTGGCTTGTCAGTTGTCTCCTCTACTAACCGAGAAAGTCTACAGGACATGCCACTGAGTCTCTACCTCCTGGACACATATGGAGATGTTTGATGAGAAACGAACGAAGGAACGAATGAACAAACTCTCCACCATGGTTTTGTCAAATGGGCCTTGGATTTTTTGTTGTTTGGTTTCGGTGCCGGGGATTGAACTCAGGACGTTGTATATGCTAGGCACATGCTCTGCCACTATGCTATCCCCAGTACCTGTTTTCAGAAGGGCTTTAAATATGTGATTCCTGCTGAGTGTGGTGGCATTGCCTGTAACCCCAGCACTCAGGAGGCTGAAGTGGGAGTGCCGTGAGCCTGGCCTACATAATGAGGCCCCGTCTCAAGGAAAAGGAAAAAGAAAAGTTGTCTCTATGCTGGAGGCTTCAACTTTCAGAAAAACACAGTGTGAGCTAGGGACGTGGCTCAGCCCCTTGCCACACAAGCCTACAACCTGAGTTCAATCCTCAGAGTTTACGTAAAAAGCCAGATGCAGTGGCCCACATCTTTAAGCCTAGCACTCCTAAGGGAAAATGGGAGGCAGAAACAGGAAGACTCATCAGAGGCTCTGACCAACTAGCCAGGAGTACATTACACAGCAGAGGCAAGAGCTGTCTCCAGACAGACGGCAGTGACTTCTGAAGAAGCTGCCCTGTGATCTCGATCTCTCCCTCCTCTCGCTCTCTCTCTCTCTCTCTCTCTCTCTCACACACACACACACACACACACACACACACACACACACACAACACAATACACACTATATACGTATATATGTGTGTGTGCGTATAGGGTGTACAAGAAAAATCCCTGTTTGTTCCAATGTTTGTACTCTTTTATTTTACCAAAATACCAATGTAACCCCGACTTTAGGGGATGGACCTAAGCACAGACTCCAGGGAGGAATTGAAGGGCTCAAATAATCCCAAGCTAGTTTGAGTCCAGTGGTGGAACATGTGATTTATTCAATTCCCAGCATCAAGAAAAATAAAAATCTGGTCGGTGTTCCGACTCTAGCTCTGCCAACTCTACTATGTGGCCCCTGGTGAATGACTTCCCCTCCACAGTTAGTTCTCTCTCTCTCTCTCTCCCTCCCTCTCTCTCTCTTTGAGACAGGGTCTCTCTGGGTAGCCATGGCTGTCCTGGACTCACTTTGTAGACTAGGCTGGCCTCGAACTCACAGCGATCTGCCTGCCTCTGCCTCCCAAGTGCTGGGATTAAAGGCGTGCACCACCAAGCCCCCAGGTTTAGTTCTCTTTAAGTCAGGTATGGCACTGAGCAGGCACCAGGCCCTAAAATAAAAGCAGCTGAGTATACTTGGTTGGTCAGTCACACTGTTGCCTCCTTCCCTTAAAGGCTTAGGGGCGGACACTAAAGTGGAAACTGCCTGAGGAGGCCGAGGAGGGAGGGAATAACAGAAATCACCTTGTGCTGTCTACTGTCAGTACCACTGTGATCTAGTGTGATGTCACTCTGGTGAGTGGACAGGGAAAGAGGGTATGGGGGCTGGAGAGATGGCTCGGTGGTTAAGAGCACTGTCTGCTCTTCCAAAGGACCCAGGTTCAAGTCCCAGAACCCAACTGGCACCCACACCTATCTGTAGCCAGTTCTAAATGATCTGATACCTTCACGCTACTGTACATAAAAATAAACCTTTTTTTTTTAAACAGGTCGGTGGGCTGAAGGGGCCACAGCAAAAGCTTGCTCAAGCAAACCTTTGTATCTTTGCTTCTATATTGCAAAACAGAAGACTCCAGAGCCCCAACATCTTGATGGCCTCTTCAAACTTGATCCCCCTATTAAAATACTGACACTCCCCTTCAGAGGGAGACAATTGGTGATGGCAGAGGATGGTGCGCAGTAGCTTTGCTGCGCTTCCCGACAGGGCCCCATTTTCAAGCTACCTCTAAAACTGTGAGAGGGTGGGCGCTGTCTCACGGAGGAGTTTGAGCCGAGTAGACAGAGCCATGCAAGCTCGAATGCTTGCTGGCTTCGGGCCAAGCAGCTGGCAGGTTCATCCCTCTCCCCAGGGTCCCCAAAAACACCACTTCCGGACCTCCTGTCTCAATCTGGGCTCTTCCTGCCTGGATCCCTATTCCCACGCCTGCCCTTTCTCTGCAGAGCTTTCTCCCTCTCACCACAACCCTTCTTTCGCTCTCTTCAGCTCCCTATCTGTTCCTGTTCCCCTCCCGGACTCCTCCCAACCCTTCTTCAGTCCTGGCATGGGTCTCCCCTGCCAGCTCCCACTTCGGGTGTATCTCCCCCCGCCTTAGTCCTCACCCCTGCACCTCATTCTTTGTATTCCTTTCGCCCTCCCGGTCTCCCCCAGCATCTCTCCTCCCCCGCCTGGCTCTGGCCTCCCCCCCTGCCTCCCCATCTTAAGCTCAGACTCCTCCCCCTAGCTCCTCTCCCCTCCCCTCCGCCTCACTCCACTCCCTGCCTGCATGCCAGGGTTTCTTTCCACCGTGGGGGTCTCTAAGCTTCCCGTCGCCACCTGCCTTCTTCCTCACCTCAGGGGTAGCGCGCCCCCATTATTTTTTTTCCATCATTGCCAGCGACTCCTCTCCCCACCCTCTCTTCTCCTCCCGGCTCCCTTCTGCCCCTTTAAATCTGCCTGGCCCAGCCTCCCCCTTGATGCTGGGTTTGGAGCAAACATTGATTTGTGCTGGGATGGAATTGGAATTTTGATTTTCACCCCCCTCTCCCAACCATAAGAAGGAGAAAAAAATAAAAACACCCCCTCTTGATAGCCCCCTCCTCTTTCCCATCCGGCTCCCAGCTCCTCTTTGCTGTCTCCGTTCAAGGCAGATTTTTCCCCTACACTATCCTCATCCCCCCCCCTCCACCCTGCCACTACCTCACCCCCCACACTAGCCTGCACCTCCAGCCGAGGGAGAGAGGGGACTCGCCCATACTTCCCCCACCTTCCTTCTCTGGGTTGTAGCAGTCTCTTCGGAAGGGAAGGGGCTTGGCTCGTCCGGGTGAGGTGTGAGTGCAGAGACCCTGCCATGGAAACTGCGCCCGGGAGGCAGCCTGAGCCCCAGCCCACATGGTGAGTAACCTGTCCCCTCCCTTTCGCCGGTCTGCCCATCCCTACCCTCATCCCCCACCCCCACCCCAACATCCCCAATTCTACCATCGGCCCACCTGGGTCCGGTCTTCCAGCTACATTTTTACCTCCCGCCTCCCCCGCACCCGGGCGTGCTAGCGAAGCCCAAGAATGAACGCAGAGGGGTCCAAATAGCCGGGAAAGCAGGTGTCTGAAGACCCTGCCCATGCCCCTCCCAGGTTCCCCTACCACCAACTGCATCCACACTCCACACTCTGGGGTTCTAGGTTGGAGAAGTAGGAGTCGGGATCAGGGCTGGGACCCCCAAGTCCCCAGAGGCGCCCTCTACAAGTTGGGAGGAATGGGAAAGCCCCTTGCCCTCTCAGCTTGGGAGCTGCTGAAAGATGCTGCCCAGGGGGGATGGGAGGAGGGCTGGAAGGCGGTGCTGATGCCCTAGAGCTACCGGCAGGGGATCGGCATGCAAAGAAGGGGACCTGGCTCTCCACTTGGCTCACTCTCTACTTGCACCCCTCTCTTTCCGCAGCCACTCAGGATGAGGGTCCAGCCCTGCCTGCCCGCGCTTGGGGCCCCCCGCCCAGCCCCGGTCTAACTGCCCCCGCCCCCAGGCCTCGCCCGGCCCTCAGGCCCCCAGCAGGCTCTCCAGCCCCAGGATGCGCTGAGCCGCCGGGGGGCTGAGGCCGCGCCAACTACATGCATGTCCCCGGGGGGCAAGTTCGACTTTGACGACGGGGGCTGCTACGTGGGGGGCTGGGAGGCGGGGCGGGCACATGGCTACGGCGTGTGCACCGGGCCCGGCGCCCAGGGAGAGTACAGCGGCTGCTGGGCGCACGGCTTCGAGTCGTTGGGTGTCTTCACCGGGCCCGGCGGACACAGCTACCAGGGCCACTGGCAGCAGGGCAAGCGCGAAGGGCTGGGCGTGGAGCGCAAGAGCCGCTGGACCTACCGCGGCGAGTGGCTGGGCGGGCTGAAGGGGCGCAGCGGCGTGTGGGAGAGCGTGTCTGGCCTGCGCTACGCCGGGCTCTGGAAGGACGGCTTCCAGGACGGCTACGGCACCGAGACCTACTCCGATGGAGGTGCGGGCCCGGCCCATTACTGTCTGCCCGTCCGCGTGCGCCTCCCGCCGGCCTGCGGCGCGTGTGCTTCCCTAGCCCTCCGCCTTCCACGCCCTGCTATTCCCATCCTCCATCCTCCTCCCCAGCCATATGCGTGCGGTGCGCCAGCCTTCTGTATCCAATGTTCCCGTCCGTCCGTCCCTCACACTATGCCTCAGCCCAGGACCCCAGCCCCCATCTTCCTGCCTCTCCCACCTTTAAATTTCCTCCTTTGACAGTCTTCTGCTTGCGTCTCCCTTACCCCAATCTCCCTGCCCCTCCCACCTGCCCTTTCCACCTGCCTGATACCCTCCCCATTTAACGTACAATCTTCGGTCAGCTCGTAGCCTGCCGACCTGTTTGCCTGTCACGTGACTTTTTTTTTTTTTTAAACACACTACCACCTGCTAGCTTGCCCATCACAGCCTCTGGGCCACCGGTCCTTCATATATATACTCCAGCCTGCCTGTTTCTCTGCCTTTTTTCCCCAGTCCGCTGACACTGCCAAAATCCACATGTTACACTACCTACCTGTCTTCATCTGCTCTATCACACCTACCAACGAAGCCTGGCCTGTTCCTTCCCAGACCTCCACAGTCACTGCTTCCACCTCTCTCACTTGTCGCTTGGGCTACCAAGGGCTTTGGGGCCACGAATTATTGGGTTTGGGAGCCCAGTGAAATATTGTGACTCTCTCCTATACATCCACAGGCACTTATCAAGGCCAATGGCAGGCCGGGAAACGCCACGGCTTCGGGGTGCGCCAGAGTGTACCCTACCACCAGGCGGCGCTTTTGCGCTCACCCCGCCGCACCTCCCTGGACTCGGGCCACAGTGATCCCCCGACGCCACCTCCGCCCCTACCCCTACCAGGAGATGAAGGAGGCAGCCCAGCCTCTGGCTCCCGAGGTGGCTTCGTGCTGGCGGGGCCAGGGGACCCCGATGGGGCATCCTCTCGTAAGCGCACCCCAGCAGCAGGTGGATTCTTCCGCCGTTCATTGCTGCTCAGCGGTTTTCGGGCTGGTGGGCGCCGCAGCTCCCTGGGCAGCAAGAGGGGATCTCTACGCAGCGAGGTGAGCAGCGAAGTGGGCAGTACAGGACCCCCGGGCTCCGAGGCCAGCGCGCCCCTTATCCCAGCGCCACCCGCCCTCATCGAGGGTTCGGCCACTGAGGTGTACGCCGGTGAGTGGCGTGCGGACCGGCGCAGTGGCTACGGAGTGAGCCAGAGATCCAACGGGCTGCGCTACGAAGGCGAGTGGCTGGGCAACCGACGGCACGGATACGGGCGCACCACCCGTCCCGATGGCTCCCGTGAGGAGGGCAAGTACAAGCGCAACCGGCTGGTGCACGGGGGACGTGTCCGCAGCCTCCTGCCTCTGGCCCTTAGACGGGGCAAAGTCAAGGAGAAGGTGGACCGGGCTGTCGAAGATGCCCGTCGAGCTGTGAGTGTTGCCCGCCAGCGCCAGGAAGTCGCTGCTGCCAGGTGGGCATCTGATGTATAGATCAAAGTTGGGTTGAAAGGAGATTCCTCTGGGTACTATACTTATGAGAGAACCAAGCCAATAGCTTAGTGGGGAAGCATGAGCAGGCCTACGTCCAGGCAGTTGTAGCCCCAGGATATGCCGGGTTTAGAATTGAGACTGGGTGCATGTGGGTGGCAGAAGGTTGGAAGGAGCCTGTGCCCCCCAGTGCATTGGGTGGAGATGTGCGTCTGTGGAAGCCATGGTATGTAGCTGGTACAGTGAACACTGCCTTGTACAGGCCCAGAAACATCTTGGTTTCCCGTCTCTTCCTCCCTCGTTCCCACCCTGACTTTATTTCAGCTTTGGCTTCTCTGGCTCTTTTTACTCAGGTTTGAAGGGAGGAGTTGTTTTGCCTCTAAAGATTTTTCTTTCAGTAAATCAGATTCCGTTTCCACGGATGAGAGTCTTGCTATCTAATGCAGTCATGTCCAGTAAGAACATAATGTAAGCCAGGCATGGAGGCCCATGCCTTTAATCCCAGGTGCAAGCAGATCTCCTTGAGTTTGAGGCCAGCCTGGTCTTCAGGGCTAGTTTCAAGACAGCCAGGGCTACACAAAGAAACCCTATTGGGGGGCATGCTGAACAAGTAAAATGAATTCTAATAATAATATATGTATTTAAGCCATATTTCCAAAATTGTATCCTTTCAACCAACAATATGGTTTACATCCCTTCTGGGGTCTTGAAAATGCCGTGTGCAGTTTTTACACGTGTGCACGTCGTTTCGGGGCAGCCGCGTTTAAAGTGCTTAATAGTTCTGTGAATGAGGTAGCACGGATCTAGGAAGAACCATAATTCTTTTGGACTGAGACTCAAAGACCCTGCTGTACACAGTTCACACACGTTTGAATGTTAATGTGTCGCTCTCCTTAATGGAGGGATGAGGACCCCTCAGAGGGCTGCAGGCTGTGCCCGAATATGAATCAGTGGACCTGTGTAATGGGCACGTGGCTGTCTATGTGCACATATGTGACAGTGATTAAGTATGAACATTGTCAGATCCTGAGTAGATAGATGACTGACTGGCCAGAGAATGTGCATCTATAGGTGTGTCTGGGTGTCTGGGTCCTAAAATCTAGGGCCTCAAACCAGGGCAGAACATCCTGGAACATGGGCAAACTCAGAGGGGGAAAAAAACCTAATCTCACTAACTAGAAGATCAGGCAGTGGGAAGAGGCTGGCTGGTCTCCCCAGCAACAAGCCTGGCAACCCTGATTGGCTGCTGGCTGCCATGGAAACAGCAGAGCCTTGATAATCCACACCCACCATGTCTAAAGCCACAGGTTTTTGTGGCCTTTGGCAGAACTGCGTGCAAACCGACAGCGAACCTCAGAGCTATTCGGAACCCAGCCCACTGGGCAGGGTCAGTCATAAGTGTTATGGAAACCCTGAATACAGCAGGGTTATCTGATGTTCCCCAAAACTTGTAGTGGACATGACCAACTAGCAGATACAAACTGCCTTTCTTAGATGGATAAAAACAAAAACAAACAAACAAAAAAAGGCCTGTGACCAAAAGGAGTCATGAGTCTTCAGCCAGCCAGAGCCATAGCAAGTCCATCTGGTTGTTTCTCTTCCTTTGTGCCTTACAATCCTTCGTCGGGATTACCAACAAAATTGGATGATTCTAAACCACCTAACTGCAGAGAGTGAAATGGAAGAGAGAGTCAGGGAAGGGGGGGGGGGGCTGAGAAACAGTAGCAGATCAAGGAATGACAATTATTTTAAGATGAACTGGACGTGAGAAGCTGCCTAGGAAAGCAAGTGAGGCACACAGGGCAGACTGAATTTACACAGGTGTAACTGCAAAGGTGAGAGGGGGAAAAAACGTGTACCCTGGCAGGGAAAGGGGATTCATTTGTTGAGAGAGAGCCCCTCTCTTATTCCAGCTCCAAGCTCTTGCCTTTAATCCCAACACCTGGGAAACGAGAAGTCTTGGCTACCAGCCAGGCTGGTCTGGGTTTGTGTGTGTGTGTGTGTGTGTGTGTGTGCGCGCGCGCGCGCGCGCGCGCGGCGTAGATCTGGTAGATGCATCGGAGTGGGGGGGAGGCAGTGCCAGGGAACAGAAGAAGCCAAACAAAAGCAAGATGAAAACTTTTCCTGCCAGGAAACCTAGACTGGTTGAAGTACGATTAAGGAAAGCAAGCTTGTGGTGGTAAGTGGGTAGACAACGGAAGGGGTAGTTGAAAAGATGGGGCGGGGCGGGACGCTGCCATTACAGCAGAATAAAGTACAGAACAGTGCTTTAAATCCCACCGAAAGGTGTTTGGCACCAGGGCTCAGGAGGCCAGGAGGTTCTGACTGCGGAGAGCGACTGGCCAAGAAGTTGCCAAGAAAGCAAAGGCTCATTAAACAGAAGCAGGAGGGGGGGGGGGGGGGGGGGGTAGATAACAGAGTTGGAAGGGGAGCTGCCCCTGCGGCTGGAGGAAGGAGGTGTTACTACAGGACAGAAAGGTAGAAAGGTGTGAGAGGAGAGAGGGGGTGTGATGACAGTACACAGCCTGAGACTAAGTGAAGGAACCAGACAGGAGAACTGTCCTGGCCTGCTGAAGCGTGACAGCGGCTGGCTTTGTGCAGAGGGATGAGGACTCGCATCCGGCGAACCTGGTGATGTTGTAAAGGATGGGGTCAGGGGTGGGGGCATCAGAGCGTGTGGGGAAAGGTCAGCCAAGTCCTTGTCCCTGGGACCCAACAGGGCAGCAGACGCCCTCCTAAAAGCGGTGGCAGCCAGCAGCGTCGCCGAGAAGGCTGTGGAGGCAGCAAGGATGGCCAAGCTGATAGCCCAGGACCTACAACCCATGTTAGAGGCCCCAGGTGAGGTGCAGGCACCTTGGGGGTGGAGTGGGGGGTAGGGGTGGGGAGGCATGGAGATCTAGGAAGGGGGGGGGGGAAACAAGGGTTGGAGGGTGTCTGGGAGGTGGGACCAAGAATGTGTGAGACAAGGTACTGGAAGGTTTGAGGTCTGGCGATGACAAACTGTGAGCCTGGAGGTAACCAGAACCCTGGAAAGTGCTGACAGTTAAGCAGCAGCCTCTCGGGCTCCTGGCCAGTCAAGCCCTCATTGATTCCTAGCTGTTCCTACTCAGGCCGCAGACCCAGACGAGATTCAGGAGGCTCAGACACAGAGCCTTTGGATGAGGACAGCCCTGGGGTATATGAAAATGGACTGACTCCTTCAGAGGGCTCTCCGGAACTACCCAGCAGCCCTGCCTCCTCCCACCAACACTGGCGAGCCCCCACCTGCCGAAGCCCACTGCCTCCTGGAGGGAACTGGGGTCCCTTCAGCAGCCCTAAAGCTTGGCCCGAGGAGTGGGGGGGTCTTGGCGAGCAGGCAGAGGAACTAGCGGGCTACGAGGCTGAGGATGAGGCTGGGATGCAGGGTCCAGGACCCAGAGTCGGTTCCCCGCTTCTCGGAGGCTGCAGTGACAGTTCCGGAAGTCTTCGTGAGGAAGACGGGGAGGACGAAGAACTCTTGCCGCCGCAGCTGAGGGCCCCCGGCGCCTCCGAGTCTGAGCCTGTCACCACGCCAGTTTTGAGGGGCCTGCCTTCAAGGGGTCCTGATGCTGGATGCCTGACAGAAGAGTTCGAGGAGCCTGCTGCCACCGAGAGGCCTGCCCAGCCGGTAAGCTCCCGTTTTGTGGCCTTTTTCAGAGCCTTGCCTCCCACCCCTCCAGATTTCAGTATCATCCCCTGAGGAGCTTCCTCTCTGCCAAGCCAGTCTTGGACCATATCCCACTTAAGAAAAGTGATAACTTACCTGCTCAAAGGAACCTTGGAGACCTTCAAGCCCAGCCCTCCCAGTGGACAGCTAGGGAACAGGCCTCGGGTGCTGAAGTAACCTATCCCTAGTAACAAACTAATCATGATTTATTTATTGGTCTTTTTGTTTTTTGAGACAGGGTTTCTCTGTGTAGCCTTGACTGTCCTGGACTCCCTTTGTAGACCAGGCTGGCCTCGAACTCTGCCTCCCAAGTGCCAGGGATCAAAGGCGTGCGCCTCCACGCCCGGCTACAAACTAATATTTTAATGGTGGAATCAGAACATTTTTTCCAGTTCTCCCTCCATATCCCTCCATATCATTTCCAGTCCCAGTTTCCTGCTCCACCCCCACCCCCACCTCCATACTTTCTCTCTTTGGTGCCCAGAAATAGGAAAAAAAATTTTCCCTCCCAACCCTCACTCTCCCTCCTTCTCCTGGGAAGAAGGGGAAAGGGGGAGGGGGGAGGGACAGACAGAAAATCAGGAGAGGTGGAGAGTTTCTCTTGAAGCCTCTGCTCTGATTGGATTCCAGGCCTTCTCCCATCTCCTAGCAACCACATCCTCCCTCACCCCTTCCTCCCTCTGCCTTACTGTGGTACTGGCTGTTGCTGCCAATGCCTGCTACTAAGGCCAGGCACCTTCTGCCTTGTCCACATGACATGCTGAGGGTGGGGGAGCGTGGTGGTGGCAGTGGGGGGAGGCCATGCGGGCTGTCTTCAAAGTGTGAGGGCAACAGGAGGAGGAAAGCCCTCCACAATCTGAAATGACGGTGGGCTCTTTCTGCCCTTATCTGCTCAGGGACGTTTCTGGGGACCCTTCAGCTTGTGCCAATAAAGCCAGGGCAGGGAGGTGACACCTGTACTCGGCTAAAAGGACTGAACCCACTTCACCCTCTGTCTCTTTAGGGAGCTGCCAACCCCCTGGTGGTGGGAGCCGTGGCCTTGCTGGACCTCAGCCTGGCATTCCTGTTCTCCCAGCTCCTCACCTGAGGCAACATCCTGGGCTCCTTCCTGGCCTTGGTTGCCTGCCTCTCCACCCACTTTGACCTGCCTTTTTCTCTTTTCCCTCCTCCTAGCTGTGTTTTTCTCCTCTACTCTCCTTTTCTCTGTGCCCCTTTATTTATTTATTTGTCTCTTGCTTCTCCCTGCCCTCTCTTCTTTGAGATGGTCTCATTTATTCTGGACCTGTCTCCTGGTCTTCCTTGTTTTCTTTCCCACCCAACCCCCTTCTTTCTCTAGATTGTTTACATATGAAGGGCTGTTCTCGCTCAGAGTTGCTCTTTTCTCTGAGATAACACAAATCTAAGTCAGACCATTGCCCTCCTGTGCCCCCCCCCCACACACCCATGTCCTCCCTAGCCTTTTCTTTAAATCAGAATTTCACCCAGGGTGGGGGTTTGGTGCCCTGAGGGGTCTCCTGGAATCTGAGTGGAGGGGAGAAAGAAAATGAGTAAGAGGTGGCTGGATGCCAGACCAGGCACTGGTCAGAGCCACTTGGGGCTTACTGGCCCAAATGGAAAGCCACAGGAAGAGTCACCTCCACTCTTACCTCAGAAACCAGTTGAGTTCTTGCCCAATTCGATCCTTCCCTGAGGGAGGAAAAGGGGAGTGAACAACAGATTGCTGGGTGCTCCCTCTTTTCCTCCTCACCCAGTCTCCTCTCAACCCTCCAAGGATGGCGGGGGCATCATGCCAAGAGCAGTGTAAAAAGCAACAACTACTATGGTGCACCACAAGCCCACCCCACCCCCCTCGGACTCTGCCACTCACCACTCCACCCTTCTCTGCCCCCTAAAAAATTTATTTGGTTGGTCTGGACTCACTTGTGGCCTTTTGAATAAATTCCTAAGGGGCCTGAAGATGACATTTCTGCAGAGGGTTAGAGACGATGGAGCAAGCAAGGACCCCACTCCCCAGTTCTGGCAGTCCCGGGGGGGGGGGGTTGGGGGAGCACATGCTAAGAGCTGAAGGGTGGCGGAAGCTGCAGCAAGGCTAGTTGTTTCTAACCCATCCCACCTTCCGATGTGAGATGGACTCAAAGGAAGCCCATGTCTCCCACACTTCCAGGCAGGGCAGAGGTGGGTGTCAACCCCCAGGTGAGAGGTGCGTGAAGAGCCCTGTTTGAGATCCGGCTGATCCCTGTTAACTAGCTTTCCCTCTGGGGATAGAAAGCTCTACAAGAGGGGACTGTAGAGCCCAGGGGACCTTTCCTTCCCTGCATGAGGCAGAGGCAAGCTGCCTGCCAACCCCCTTCCTCAAGGAATGGCCTTGCCCAGGAATGCCCGCCACACACTCTTCTTATTTTTCTAGTCAACCTCTGTTTACTCCTTGGCCTGCCTTCCCCCTTCCTCCCCTTTACTTCTGATTTCTATTTCATGGAATTTGGGATTGAAGTTATACAACAGTGCCGCCAACACCAAGTCTTGCAGGAAAAAAAAAAATACAAAGAAATTTAACAACAACAAAAAGTATATTAATAAAAAAGTTCCAAAAAAGGGGGGGAACTGTCATCTCCTTTGGGGTGCGATGGGGCTTCAAACTCAACCTTCCTTAGTGTCTCCTGGTGGGATAGATGGGAAAAGGAGGTCCCTTGGGGGAGCCCCAATCCTTAACTGAATTCAAAGCTCCTTTACCAAAGCGCCGCAGAAGACAGGGCAGAGGTCAGAAATCTCAAGACTGCTCAGCAGGGTGGCCCTAGATGGGCGGGGTCCCGTGGTAGAGGCGGGGAAGAGGGAAGGACCCGAACCAAGCACCAACCCCAGCTCTGGCCCATACCAGGAAGTGCTGGGTAGGGGGTAGAGGAAGCCGAGTTGACACCGAAGACAGGTGAGGTTGGGCCTGGGAAACGGATGCCTCCAACAACGGGAATGGGAGCAGGAAATCTCGCGAAGGGAATAACGCAGGGAACTAAGGAAAACTGTAGACGAGAACCCAGTCCCGGAAGGAAAGCAAGAAATAGATTGGGCTCCAGCGCAGGCTCAGTAGAAACAGGCACGGGGTGGGGCAAGGGCGCATGCGTAGTGGGGATGTCCTTGCGAGGCGGGAGGGTGGAATTCGGACACAGGTGGGAGCTAAATGTGAGCACGGTTTTAGGGTGGCGGTGGACCGCAAGCCCTTAGAGGTCTTGACACAGGGAAGTTCTGTCCAAAAGGCTAGAGCGTGTTAAAGCGTTTCCACACCCGGGCTCTGCCCCCAGGATGGTGGCGCCTTCCTTGAAACTTCAAGACCTAATTGAAGAGATTCGCGGGGCCAAGACGCAGGCCCAGGAACGGGAGGTGATCCAGAAGGAGTGCGCTCAAATTCGGGCTTCCTTCCGTGATGGGGACCCTGTGCAGAGGCATCGCGAGCTGGCCAAACTGCTCTACGTCCATATGTTGGGCTACCCCGCCCACTTTGGACAGGTACTGGCCTGGGATTGCGCCAAACTTTGAGAAAGATGGCCTGTGGGCTCCTTTGCGTATTTGCACCCCAGCTGTGTGTGTGTGTGTGTGTGTGTGTGTGTGTGTGTGTGTGTGTTTCTCTTACAGTTTTTTTCGTTTGTTTTGAGACAATTTCTCTATGTAGCCCAGTCTGACCTAGAACTCGCAAAAAGCCCTGCCTCAGTTTCAGTGGAGGTATTTCCAGGCTTGCTCCACTCTGCCCAGCTAAATCCTTTAGTTTCTGAGCCTTTTTATTCATTACCTTATAAGTCCCCGTTCAGCAGCACCTCCTCATCCCCTCCCAACCTCCCCTCCTGCATAGGCCTCTTAAGCCTTCGGTTGCAAAGAGTGATGAAATTCCTCACATGTTAATCTGGCTTTAAGGAAGTTAGAGCCTGGAAGCTAGTGCCTGTGGTTTCACACGGCCCTTCCTGGCCTGCCTCTTTCCCTTATAGATGGAGTGCCTGAAACTGATCGCCTCCCCGAGATTCACAGACAAGAGGGTGGGCTACCTTGGTGCCATGCTTCTATTGGATGAGAGGCATGATGCCCATCTGCTCATTACCAACAGCATCAAGAAGTGAGAGGAAGGGCTCCTGGGCACTTTAAATCAGGGCATTGGGAGAATGGGGACTGTAAAATCCCCGCGGGGAGACGGGGGGGGGGGGGGGGGGGGGCTGCCTGCTCTCAGTACTGGGAAGAACTGGTTTTCTCAGGCTTGACCGACCATCCTTCTGACCCTACAGTGACCTGAGCCAAGGGGTTCAGCCAGTTCAAGGCCTGGCCCTGTGTACTCTGAGTACCATGGGCTCTGCGGAGATGTGCCGGGACCTAGCCACTGAGGTGGAAAAGCTGCTGCTGCAGCCTAGCCCCTATGTGCGTAAGAAGGTGAGACGTAGACCCTAGGCATTTGCCTCTCCTAGAAATTGTTCCCAGGCTGCAGTGTGGAGGAGGTGTGAACTCTTAAGTCGGTGACTTCTGCAGGCCGTTTTGACCGCAGTGCACATGATCCGGAAGGACCCTGAGCTGGCCAGCGTCTTTCTCCCACCTTGCGCTGCACTGCTCCGTGAGCGCCACCATGGTAAGGGCTCTTCACTGTCCACCTCGGCTCTGGCTAGGACTAGGTGAAGTGGAAAGCAAATCAGGGAAGCCAGCTCACTGGACAAGGGTGGTGCACACAAGACAAACACCCGCCTAGTCCACTGCCCCATGGCCTGCCATTCACTGCCCCACCCTGACCCCAGGCATCCTACTGGGCACCATCACGCTGATCACGGAGCTCTGTGAAAGAAGCCCAGCAGCCCTCAGGCACTTTCGCAAGGTGGGCTAGTGAAGGGGCAGGCCGTGGGGCAGACAAAGGTGGATGGATGGTGGGTGAAGAATTGGGACTGATGGTTGAAAAGAAAGGAGGAACGCTCAGACAAGGCTGGGTGTGCCCTTCCTCCAGGTAGTGCCCCAACTGGTACAGATCCTCCGGACTCTGATGACAACAGGATACTCGACGGAGCACAGCATTTCTGGAATTAGCGATCCCTTCTTGCAGGTGGGCTGACCTTCGGTTGTACCCCTAGACCAGAGAGGGGTTCACAGAAGGCCAAGGCCAGTAGTTGTCTCCCATTTTAGCACAGTCCATGTCTTTTGTTTGTTTGTTTGTTTGTTTTTCAAGACAGGGTTTCTCTCTGTAGCTTTGGCTATCCTGGACTCGCTTTGTAGACCAGGCTGGCCTCGAACTCACAGTGATCCACTTGCTTCTGCCTCCCAAGTGCTGGGATTAAAGGCGTGCGCCACCAGGCCTGGTTCAGTCCTTGTCTTGAATAAGAAGGTGGGGAACTCAGGGTTGCTCTGATCATCTAGGACTGGGGAATGGAAGGTGGCTACCAAAATGTCAGAAAATCCAGTTTGGGGGGCTGGAGAGATGCCTCAGAGGTTAAAAGCACTGACTGTTCTTCCAGAGGTCCTAAGTTCAAGTCCCAGCAACCACATGGTGGCTCACAACCATCTGTAATGTGATCTAATGCCCTCTCTGGCCTGCAAGCATACGTGCAGGCAGAACGCTGTATATGTAATAAATCAATCAATCAAAAAAAAAAAAAAATCCAGTTTGATAACTATATAAAGCCCAGTGTGGTGATGCACACCTTTAATCCCAGCACTCAGGTAGCAGAGACACGCAGATCTATGCGAGTTGGGACCAGCATGGTCTACAGAATGATTTCCAGTACAGACAGGGCAACACAGAGAAACCTCTCAAAAAAAAAAACAAACAAACAAACAAAAACAAAACAAAAGCCTGTTCCAAACTCCCCTGACTCGATGCAACTCTGATCTCCTCCCAGGGTTCAAGGGACCTATGAGGTGAGAGGGAGTCAGGCCCTCCATGGTACTATCCCACGAACCCTCTCATCCAATCTCAGGTCCAGATACTTCGTCTGCTTCGGATCCTGGGACGGAACCATGAAGAAAGCAGTGACACCATGAACGACTTGCTGGCCCAGGTAGGAGACACTTAGGCATGTGGTTTCTTAGGGCACATCAGCCTTGGACACTCCTCGAGTGACCATTTGTCAGGCAGAAGCCATGTGACTGCCTTTCTGTGCCCCACCAAACCAGTGAATTCCACGGAGGGAGGATCTAGCCTGCCGTTGTGCTGTTGCCCTAGTGTGCAGACCGGCCCTCACATCTAGTGGGGTTCAGGGAACTCTGTGAGGGCCTGAAGGAGGAACAGAGAATACGGGGGTCACCTCCCAGAAACCACAAGGAGACTAGAGCCCTGTGCAGACAGATGTATCTCTTCCCTGTCCACACAGGTTGCCACCAACACAGACACCAGCCGAAATGCAGGCAACGCGGTCCTGTTGGAGACAGTGCTCACCATCATGGACACACACTCTGCGGCTGGCCTCCGGGTATCCTCACACGCCCATGTGCTCTCCAGCTGTGGCCCCGTCCACCCAGCTGGCCCTGGTCGCTGGCTTTTCCCTAACCCTCAACATGGAGGAGATTCCACTGAACAAGTGACTTCTCGTCTCCACCTTCTTCTTCCCCTAGGTCCTAGCTGTTAATATTCTTGGCCGTTTCTTGCTCAACAACGACAAGAACATTAGGTAACCGCCAGCGTCTTACTTGAGCATAGCGCTGTGCACCTGGCCCTCCCCATTTCTCCCTCCTGACCCCCCTCTTACCTATACTGAGGGCAACGCAGGGTGTCAAGGCAGATGACCCCTGTCTGATGTGGCCGCTCTTAACTCTGACCAGGTATGTGGCCCTGACCTCGTTGCTACGGCTGGTACAATCTGATCACAGCGCCGTGCAGCGTCACCGGTCCACTGTGGTGGAGTGCCTGCGGGAAAAAGACGCTTCGCTTAGCAGGTGTGTGAGGGAGAAAGAGACGGGGCAGAGGACACAGTGCCTGGTGGCTGAAACTCCAACCAGCTCAGGGGATCTGGAATCAGAACTAACGAAAAAGCTGACTGGGAACAGGGAGGCTGGGACAGGGTAATGTGGGCTACCTGCATGGGCACCTCTCTCCTGCCAGGCGGGCCCTGGAGCTGAGCTTGGCACTGGTGAATAGCTCCAACGTACGAGCCATGATGCAGAAGTTGCAGGCTTTTCTGGAGTCCTGTCCCCCTGATCTCCGGGCTGACTGTGCTTCGGGCATTCTGTTGGCTGCAGAGAGGTGAGGTGACAAAGGCCTAGGCGTCAGAGGGTGTGGCCTGGGGAGGGACAGTGACAGGACTGATAAGCCACATCCCCTAGGTTTGCCCCCAGCAAGCGTTGGCACATAGACACCATCCTGCACGTGCTGACCACGGTGAGATGGGGCTGGTGGTGGTGAGGGAGTCGAGCAGGAGTGGGGAGAGCTCACTGCTCTGACTTGGCGGCATCCACCCCTCTCCAGGCAGGCACCCATGTGAGGGACGATGCAGTGGCCAACCTGACGCAGCTGATTGGGGAGGCCCAAGAGCTGCATGTCTACTCCGTACGCCGCCTGTACAGCGCCTTAGCAGAGGACATCTCCCAGGTATCGCTCCTGTCTCCCAAGGTCCAGCCAGCAAGCCTTCTCAACACTAGGATTTGGATGGTTTTTTCCCCCAAACACACCTGCCAAAAGATGGCCAAGGAGCAAGGCAACTTTTACTTAAGCTTCTGTCCTGGCCCTGGTGACTACTCACTACATAAAAATTATTTCATGTCCTTTCAGTCCCGCATCCTGAACTGCCTAGAATGCGTGCCTCCCAGGCTGTCTTCTAGATCAAACGAGATACATTAAAGTTTCACGTGTATCCGTTTCTATTACCACCTCCAATGCTGAGTGAATTAACAGGTGCCAGCCCATACCTATAACTCCCGAGTGGGCAGAAACCATCCCTGCTTCCTCATGACAGCCTCCCAGGACTCCGTCATGTGATCAAGCCATGTAGTTTTGGTGATTTCCCACCAGAGGGCAGTAGGAGCTAAAAATGCCAAGGCAGAGCTTGTTAAGGAAGTTACATTTCCTACTCGGCCAACCCCAGCATCTTTGCACCGCAGTAATGGGACCTTTGTAGGGTCTAGAAGAGTGGAGGCCTCTGACGAGCTCAGCAATGTCTCTTTCCCCCCAAACAGCAACCACTGGTTCAGGTGGCAGCCTGGTGCATTGGCGAGTATGGGGACCTCCTGGTGGAGGGCAACTGTGAGGAGACAGAGCCTTTCCAGGTGAGACCGGAGGAATGAGTGGTGGGTACAGTGGGGAGGATTCATCAGGACAGACGTGACCTGTTGTCCCCACCTGAAGGTGGAAGAAGAGGAGGTGTTAGCACTACTGGAAAAGGTGCTGCAGTCCCACATGTCCCTGCCAGCCACCCGAGGCTATGCCATCACAGCACTCATGAAGCTCAGCACCCGACTCCAGGGAGACAACAAGTAAGAAGAGGAGTCCTAGCCCTGAAAGATGCCCTTTCGCTATGCCTACTAGTCTTTCAGCTTTTGAGGCACACGCCCCCCTGCCGCCCCCCCCCCCCCCCCCCCCCGCCCCAAGTCCTTAGGATCTGCTTTTGAGCCACATGTATTAGGTGTCTTCTTAGTGTGTGAAGGCCCACTGCCATTGGCGCTCACACGCCACACGGTGGCCCAGTCGCATCCGCCAGGTGGTGTCCATCTACGGGAGCTGTGTGGACGTAGAGCTGCAGCAGCGGGCCGTGGAGTATAACATACTCTTCCAGAAGTATGACCATATGAGGTATGTCCAGAAACCTGCAGGTAGAACCCCAAACTAGCCTCTCCCAGGGCTCCCTTCTAGATGGGTGCGTGTCAGCCTCTCCTAGCCTTGCTCCCTGTGGTGGGCACCTCCCGTCCACAGCTGATGCTAAGCTGGTTTCCAGTCCTCATCGGTTGTCTAAAGACCAGCAACAGTCTGTCCTGGGAAACGGGGACAGCGCCGGCGACCCTGCCTGCCTCAGCCCTCTCTGTTTCCTTAGTCTTTTTCCCAAAAGCTTCTGAGAAAGCATGGGGTTCACAGAGAGGAACCCTTGTATTCCTTCCTCTCAGAGCTGCCATCCTCGAAAAGATGCCTCTGGTGGAGCGCGGGGACCCTCAAGTTGATGAGGAAGGGAAGGAGAACAAAGCAGGAGCCCAGCTCTTGGAATCAGCAGCCCCTGTCCCCACAGAGCCACAGGTGAGGAGGCTGGAGGACCCGGGTAAAGAGGACTTCCGTGGGCGTTCAACCCCCGCCGTGACCCTCCTGCCCTTTCCCCCCAGGCCACCAAACTCCTGGACCTGCTGGATCTCCTAGACGACACTTCTGGGCATGCTCAACGGCTTCCTCCTCTGGAGCCGTCCTCAGGAGAGGCCTTAGTTAATCTCCTCGACCTTCCATGTGCAACTCCACCCCCAGGTAGGCCTCAGCAGAGGGAGGTCCGTACGTACGTTACGCAAGGTGGGTGGAAATGTCTCATTTCTCTGGCTGAGCCAAGGATGGAGATACCCACCTCAGTAGGCAAAGGTTTCTTTCGTTCTGTGCTGGTCCCATTTGATGATCTCTCTTACCCGCGTCTGCAGTCCCACGTCTGCTCCAGCCGATTTCCTGTCACTGCCCACTGCCCACTCTGCCCACTGCCCACTCTGCTGGCCCCTTCAGTTCCCCAAATTCTTTCCACCTCACACCCTTCACATCCTTTACCCAACACCAAAAGACGAGCTTGTACTCGCCTTTCAGGCTTCAGCTGTCAGCCGCCTTACCCTCCCCTCTCCCGGCTGAGTTAGTTCTTCCCAGTTATTTTGACTCTCTGTGTATGACGTCACGGCAATGGTTCTCTTGCGTTTTGTTGTTTCCCTTGCCTCAACTAAACGGTCGGCTCCGACCTCAGCTCATTAGATCTGGGGCAGTTGCAGGGTCAAGTTCAGCTCACGCCATTTTTATTGATGAATGGTGAACATGATATATATATATATATATATATATATATATATATATATATATTTTTTTTTAAGATTTATTATTATGTATACATGTACACCTGCATGTACACCTGCATGTACACCTGCAGGCCAGAAGAGGGCACCAGATCTCACTATAGATGGTTGTGAGCCACCATGTGGTTGCTGGGAATTGAACTCAGGACCTTTGGAAGAACACCTTTGGAAGAACAGGCGGCGCTCTTAACCACTGAGCTATCTCTCCAGCCCCAGTGCTATTTTAAGCCTGTGCCCTGAGCTACCTCTCTCTCCCCTCCAGCTGCCATCCCCAGCGTCAGAGTGTTTCAGCGAGAGGGCGTACAGCTGGATCTGTCTTTCGTGAGGCCCCTGGAAACCCCTGCCTTGCTCTTAGTCACCGCCACCACCACCAACTCCTCAAAGGAGGATGTCACCCACTTCGTTTGCCAGGCAGCTGTGCCCAAGGTTTGAAGGAAAAGTGGGGCTCAGCCAGGGGTGATAGCTCATGCCTGTAATTCTAGAACTTAGAAAGCTGAGGCCAGGGAAATCAGTAGATGCGGCCAACCTGGGCTACATAGTGAGTTTAGATGCGGCCAACCTGGGCTACATAGTGAGTTTGAAGCCAGCTTGAGCTACATTATCTCAATAAAAGAAAAACAACAACAACAACAACAACAAAAAACCAATTAGGGTTCAGAAGTGGCCCAGGCACTCCAGGAGAAAAAGACAGAAAACAGTGGAGGTGGGTGGGGGGTGGAGTGAGCCAGGAAAGCAGTGATGCAGTTATTGAGCTGTCCAGAAATGCTTGAGAGCCACTGGGTATGGAGGGCTGCGTGAGCCCAGCCAGAGGCTTACTATGCCCCAACCTCCCCTGTTCAGAGTTTTCAGCTACAGTTACAGGCCCCCAGTGGGGACACAGTTCCAGCTCAGGGTGGCCTTCCTGTCACCCAGCTCTTCAGAATCTTCAATCCTAACAAGGTGAGTCCGGCGATCCCCTGGGTAAGAGAGATGGGAGCAATCAGAGGCCTGACCCTGGTGTCTGCTTTGTTGTTTTTAGGCACCTTTGCGACTAAAGCTGCGCCTCACCTACAGCCACTTTGGCCAGCCAGTACAGGAGATCTTTGAGGTGAATAACTTGCCTCCAGAGACGTGGCAGTAACTTTACTGTGCTCATTTCATTGGCCTGTACATTGGCCTGCTCTTGGTGTCTTACTCGAAGAGTGGAAATAAAGGCGTGTATACATTGCAAAGTAGCAAGTAAACTTTATTTAACAGCAAAATGATCATACAAATCAGAAATGTACTGCAAACAAGCAACGACCACAGTACTCACGGGCCCAGGGTTACTGCCTGGTGTTTCTTTAATAGGGCCTTAGGGGAATTCCGGGGGAGTTAGTTGCTAGGTGGCATACTTTGATTAATAGGCTTGGATTCTGTTAGCCTCTCCTCACTGTACATGTCCCTTCTATGAAACATCTGATTTTACCCATATGCTAACTCATTCCGCATGGCACAGGATGGCAAATAGGAGAGTCTCCTTAGAAAGAGCCCTGTTCACTTTATTCCACTTGCACCCACCAGCTCCCTGCTTTCTATTCTGGGGTTGGGTGGGGTCCGAAGTGTGTGTACATGGCACATGCAGATGAGGATCCTGGGATGCCCAGTGGCCATTAGGTGAGCGGCGTGGACAGCTCAAGCCACGTGGAGTTCTAGCCCGCTAAGCTGTAAGCTTGCCTGCCTCACAACTGCCCTCCCCTCACCTGAAATCTTTCTGCACCCTTAGCTTGTAACACAGCCCCGAGGGCCACCAGCAGGTGGCACTCTGGCCCTGTATTTGTCACCACAGTCTGCAGAGACTACTTCCTCCCCAACAAATAATGTGAAAGTCTATGAAGCCCGAGGCCGGCTGGGGAGAGGCAGAAAGGCATATTTTGAGAAAGAAAATGTGTAGGGGCAAGGGTAGAGCCTTCTCCACAGAATGACTTCTGACACCCCAGGAACCTGCCTCAACAATGAGTTTTCTTTCTACCCGTCTCTGGGTTGGAAAGCACATTTATCTCTGACGGGCCACCTAGGGCACCCAACCCTCTGGGCACAGCGGCAGCCCCAGCTGAATTTCCAGATTTCTGTCAGGGGTTCCCCACCATCTCCCCACGTTGTTGCTTATTCCCTACACCCCAAGACAGGGAAATCCCTGCTGCTTCCCCTCATCGCTAACTCAGCTGTAAGGCGGCTGCAGAGCCGCTGGCAGAATCAATGGCATCGACCAAGGGAGGGGGGGTGGCAAGGGATTTTCCTGTGCTTAACTACTGATCACGGCTAAGTGGAAATCCTATAAACACGAGCGGAAATCAATGGAGGCTGCTTAGCGGCCAGGGGAGAGGGGCGGCCCACAGATTGCATCTGACGGATGAAGGAAGCCGTGAGGGAGGGCTCCAGGAAGGGTAAGCTGAGAATGGGTGGAAGGCTAGGCCGAGCTGGAGGGGAAGCAGCACAGTGGGTCCGGCTGTGGATGGAGGCTTCCTTGTTCCCTTCCCTTCTGAAAGTACACCCTGCTCCCATACCCGGGTGTCTTTAGGGTTCTGAATCCCCCGTGGCATCGCTGGGACTGTTTGCTTTTAGCAGGTGCTCATAGTCCCGAGGCCTGAAGCGCTGTAGGTATACCATGAGCTTGGCAGGTGCCTTCTCCTGCGCTGGGACTCCTGCAGGCAAGAGGACAGTGAGAAAAGCAGCAGACAGAAAGAGCCCTTGGACATACCTTGTTTGCTCCCTGCCGGCCCAGCCAGGTCTCCTAAGTTTGCAAAGCAGTACTGAGAATCCAGGTGCCAGCCAAGCACTTTCTGGAACCCACACACCCCCTTGTTGGACTGTAGAGGTGAGACACCCCGCCCCCCAAAGACCCACCTGGGGATGTGTGGCTGGAGTGCCATGCCCACGCCTCTCCTCCAGCACACAGGACTGGTAAAGCAGCATCCTGTGCAGTGAAGCCAGGGGAACTGACTCATTTTGCTTAAAACCCGTCTCTCCCAAGCAAGATTCAAGCCCATCTACGCAAGCCAAAGCTCATTAGCTTCGTAATGCGGTGAGGGTAAAGAAGAAAAGCAGGTGCTACGGAAAATAAAGGGGAGCCGAATCCGTGGGGTGGCACTCACAGCAGCTTGTTTCCGGCTGCCTGTTGCCAGTGGCTTTTGGGTTTTTGGGTTGTTTGCTTTTTGTTTGTTTGTTTTGTTGTTGTTTTGAGACAGGGTTTCTCTGTGTAGCCTTGGCTGTCCTGGACTTATTCTGTAGACCAGGCTTAAACTCACAGTGATCCGCTTGCCTCTGCCTCCCCAACTGCTTGGATTACAGGCATGCGCCACCACCGCCCAGCTGGTTTGGTTTGGTTTGGTTTGGTTTTTTGAGACAGGGTTTCTCAGTGTAGCCTTGGCTGTCTTAGAGGTCACTCTGTAGACCAGGCTGGCCTTGAACTCTTGGCCAGTGTTGTTGATGGACAGCAGCATACTGACTCACAGCAGCAACTGGTTTGCACGGCTCAGGCATCTAGGGCCGTCAGGCTCTGTAGGATGCACAACCTCTTAAATGCGTGGATGAGTTGTCTACATCTTACCTAGGCATGGAAATGGAAAAAAATCTGCCAAAGTGTACCCCACTGCCCTGTACAAAAAACGTAATGTTCTTGTCTTTACTCCAGGCCAAAAGCATAGACCAGGGGGTGTGTTGCCCACACCTGTAATGCCGGCACTGGGTGGACCACAACTTTAAGGCCTTTCCTGGGCTACGTAGAAGATTCAAAAAAAAAAAAAAAAAAGCCAAGAAAAAAAATGATGTAGGAAGTTGAAAGAGAAAATGGAAGTCTATGAGAAAGAACAAAGCAGAGACCTGATAAACAGAACGTGGGGAATTAAGTGAGCAGATAAGTAGGATGAAGATTGGAAACCAGGCAGAATTAAACCCAAGTTAGCTACTAAGGGCTAGGAAGTGATTTTGTATTAGTGTAAACAAACTGGGTCTTCGAGAAAATCGCTCTAAAATTTTTTTTTCCCCTTACAAAAATGCTTCTCACTCTCTCTCCACTACTCTATGGCTGGGGGGGGGGGGGGGGGGTGGGGCCTCCAGGGAGGTTATAAATTAGAAGCAAGGACAGCAACAAAGCCCCCCCCCCCCGCACCCCTCACCAAGCATGTTACAGACGCTGGCGATCTTCTCCAGGGCGGCTGGTACTTCGGCCTTCTGGTGCACCACGACCTCTACCTCACCCACAGCGTAGCCGAAGTCTGTCGAATCCAGGTCCACTCTGAGCAGCGGCTCCTGCTCATGGGCTAAGGCCAGCTTCCACGAACTTCGTGTAGTGACAAAACTAGCTACTCCCTGCAGCTTTAGCTTACCCAGGACTGCCGCCACGCCTGCAGGCCCCTGCGCCTCCGCCCCCAGCAGTTCAAAGAGCCGGGCCACCACGGCCGATTCCGACGTGAGTTCCACATACTCGTTGTGAGGTCCTGAGATGCCGGCTAGTCCAGGGCATTTGAGCTCCCATCCACTACCATCTCGTTGTCGGAGCCAGTGGTCAGACAGCATAAGGCTTAACTCAGAGGTATCATAGTAGGTGTCTCGAAAGGTGACCCGGTGTTCCAGGGTGGCCCCCAACTCCTGCAGCCTTTCCTCCGTGTCAGAGCCTGGAGCAAACTTTCGCTCCACTTCAATCAAGCCCTGGGCCATGTTACCTGCAACACAGGTTTGCAAAGAATGCACTGCGTGTTCAGGGGTACGACTGGTCAGCAGAGAGTCCCTAGTCCTGGATGCACAAACACTGTCTCAGAGACACAAGACTCTACTTCGAGGTCTCAGCGGGCTGCAACATTGGTGACAGGTCTCCACTTAAATCCTACTGATAGTGTCTTCAACCAAAAGGCTCCCTAAAAAACGGGGCCGTCATCGGATGACCTATCTTCTCACTACCCCATACTAGTGGTTCACTGCCAAGGATGGCCTGCCATTCTTCGCACAGCACAGAGCAGCGGAACCCCAGGATTCTCTTCAAGACCCCAGGGTCTCCCTCTCCTGGGACCCGGAAATGGGGGAAGGGAGCCCACGCTACACCCGCGAGGAATGCCGGGAGCAGTCTCAGGCTCCGGACCTTATCCCTGGCTCTTTACGCCCGGGTCCGGTCCCAGGACCCGCGGCCATATTAGACCGGTGCGGCAGTGATGGTGGCAAGCTAGGCCCGAGAGGTCTACTAGGTTACATGCGACCCAACCCGGTTGGCAAGAGGAGCGAAAGCATCCTCTCACCTGCTGCTCACCCAGGATCTTTCCTAGAGCCCGGGCATCGGCCAAGATCTCGAGCCTTAGCGTGAGCCTCGCACCCTGGGCTTAATGCATGATGGGAGATGTAGTTCCAAAGGGCCACCTCACCTTTCATTCCCGCCTGTCGCTATGGTGATCAGAAACATGCAATTAGTGTCAGCCCGGGGGACTGTACCTAAAGCTGAACGGGAGGGGATTGGGGGCGGGTGGGTGGGGGTGGTGTAAGAGAATAGTAGTCCCCAACCTCTTCCGATGTAGACAGCGGGTGGGCCTGATGAAACACACGCCACTAAGATACTGCAAGTTTATGCCTGCCCACTAAAGTGCTAGTCTGGGCCGTGAGTGGAGTAATTCAGTTTAGCCGCTGTAATGTTTTTAAGGTTTTATTTTATTATTTATTTATTTATTTTTTGACACAAAGATCTCTTGTAATCAACATTAGCCTGGAACTCCTGATCCCCCTCCAAGTGAGTGAGCCACCATGCCCTGCCTCTTTCCTGGGATTTTAGAGGATCTAACACAAGCTGGTATGAACGTTTAGGATAAAGGTGAGTGGGAAACTTTCTATTAGTGGAGGAAGTGATATATTCTGATCGTGAATTAGAGGCGTGATGGAGCTGGAGCAACGGATGGACAGCACTAAGTACACTTGCCATTCTTATGGAGTTCTGGGATTACCTTCCTCACACTTACATGGCTGATCACAATCTCAATAACCCCAGTGGGAGTGGGAGGGACCTGACGCCTCTTCTGGCCTCCTCGGGTACTACAGAGGAAAACACTCCACCCCACCCCGAGACAGGGTTTCTCTGTGTAACAGCTCTGGCTGTCCTGGCACACTGTAGACCAGGTTGGCCTTGAACTCACAGTGATCTGCCTGCCTCTGCCTCCTAAGTGCTGGGATTAAAGGTGTGTGCCACCACCACCCGGCTCTTTCTTTCTTTCTTTCTTTCTTATGCTTTAAAGGAGAATAAGAAAGACAGACAGACAATGATGGGATTGCTAGAGACCTAGGTAGAAATAACTGCTTGGGCAAAGGCCCAGAGGCTAGCTACAGCACCTAGCCAGTATCTAAGCAGACAATGGCTTGAAGTACAGTTGAGTCCAGGAGCCAAGGCTACAGAGACATGGCATTTTGAACTTGTGACAGCATTAAAGAAACTGCTGTTTCCGGTCTACTGGGTTGGATCTTAAAGAACACAGAAAATATCAGTGCTTTCTGGGTCAACAAAACTGAAAGGTAAAGCCAAAGAACTCAGTGGGGGAGGAAACAGACCCCAGCACTTCTCAGCCCGAAATTCATCTGTTCTTTTTTTTTTTTTTTTTTTTTCTGAGACAGGGTTTCTCTGTGTAGCCTTGGCCATCCTGGACTCACTTTGTAGACCAGGCTGGCCTCGAACTCACAGCGATCGCCTGCCTCTGCCTCCTGAGTGCTGGGATTAAAGGCGTGCACCACCATGCCTGGCAGTTCATCTGTTCTTTATTGGACTTTACAGCAAAAGTCAAGGCTGACTCAGCCTCATTTGTAGATCATTGCCCTTGGGGGTGCACCACTCCAGCTCCCTATGTGTCCACTTTTTCAGTGGTCTGCCCCCGTTATATGAGGATTGAAAATTAAATAACAAACTTAACTGCTCCATGGTAGAAACCCAAAATATTGGCTTCATCCTCACCCTCAATTTCAGGAGTTTTTGTTATTGTTTTCACATAAAAAAAAAAATGTGCAGTAGCAACAAGCTTGGGCTCTCCAGAGCCCACTGAGGTTTGTATCATGGTACTATTATTTATTGGCCATGCAATCTTGAGCTGGCAAACCTCGGTTTCCTCTACTGTAAAATGAACTCCTGGCCTTTTTCCTCGTTGGCTATCTGAAGGCAAGAAGGGTCACCACCAGCTCTACTGGGGTCACCCCCAGAACTTTGGCCAGGGTTCTCACTCCTGCCACCAGCCGCGTTTGCTCTAACCTCCTCGGTCTGATCCAGAAATACAGGGGCAGCATGTGCTGTTTGTGTTTCTGTCAGTAAGCAAAGGACATAGGCTTCATTAAGCTGGACTGAGCGACCTTGAATGGCTTATTCAAGACTGTCTAGGCCGGGTGTGTTGGTGCGCGCCTTTAATCCCAGCACTTGGGAGGCAGAGGCAGGCGGATCGCTGTGAGTTCGAGGCCAGCCTGGTCTGCAAAGTGAGTCCAGGACAGCCAAGGCTACACAGAGAAACCCTGTCTCAAAAAACTAAAAAAAAAAAAAAAAAAAAAAAGAAAAAAAAAGAAAGAAAAGAAAGAAAAGAAAGAAAGACTGTCTACCTAGTAAAACTGACCATGCTAGTCTTTGTACATAAAGAAAAAAGTGAAGACCCTCAAAAAATAAAATAAAATGAACTGCTGTATACTCTACTTTAAATCTTACCATTTAGAATATAAAGCACCGAGGAGAAGGAACCAAAATTGCCCATCTCCCTACCCAACTGGGGGAAGAGAGTATAACTGAATTAAGAAGACAGCAGCTCTGGCCGACTTCAGAGTAATTGCTATGAAAGAGAATGTTCTAGTACTCAAAAGGGAAAACTGATAAGGCTAGAAAAAGGGAGAGAAACAGTGATGGTCCTCCCATCGGCTCTGGGAAGCTTATAGAAAACAGCTTGCTCTAATAGTAATTTAAAGCAACACCCAGCACTGGAGGAGGCAGGAAGAGGCGGATCTCTGAGTTAGAGGCCAGCCTGGTCTACAGAGCGAGTTGAGTTCCAGGACAGTCAGGGCTACACAGAGGCACTCTGTCTGGAAAACAAAAAACAAAAAAACAAAAACAAAACCAACAAAACACACCTAGGGTTTCTGTAAGCAGGATAAAGAGGAGGGGACAACAGTTTAAAGGGGCATGTCCTTTTTGCAAGCATAGTGTAGACCTTCCGCCTGAATCAAGGAAGAAGCCAATGGCAGGATTGGCCTGCCCCGCCCCGAGATCCTGACCCCTATATGCGTCCTGGGACGCCGTAGATTAGGAGTGTGCAGTCTACAGAGGGCGGAGACCTACAGACTACAGCTCCCGGCATGCACTGCGGCGGGCGGGTCGCTGCACCTGCTCAGTGGGGCTGCCCCGGGCGCCTGGGTATTGATTATTCCATTGTGTGGGACGCCTTGGCTCCAGCCAGTGAATGAGGCGGAGGAGTGAGGGCTTGAAGGAGGAGGGCGAGGAGGAGGAGGAGGAGACAGGGAGCAAGCCAGTGCCCAGGGTGAATCAATGGAAACCCACTCACGAAGCCGGGAAAACACTTCAGCCGCAGCCAAATAGCATTGATTATTTTCTTTCACTTCCCTCACCGCCGTGAATTTATTTATTTTTCCATCTCCGTCCCCGACGCCCCGGAGCGAGCGCTGAAGGGAGGGAGGAGGAGGGGCAAAAAAGGAATCAACACATCGGAGAAGTCCCTTCCAAGAGCCGCCCCCTCCCCTCCCCGCCTCGCGCTGCTTGGCGGCCGCGGTTCGACTCCCGTCCCTGCTTCCAGCTGAGGTGTAAGTGCATCGATTTCCGATGCTGCTGGGTTGTTCACCCCCCCCCCCCCCCTTCTCTCTGCCTCTCACTCTCCTTCCCTTCCATGCTCTTCCGAATCTTGAGATCAAGGAGAGAGGAGGCGCTGGAAAGACAGCTACTGGAGGGGACGGAGAGGGACGGGAAGGGGCTGGGGGAGGGGACTCAGAGGGACAGACAGCTGGGGAGAAGGGGACAGGAGTGGTGGCGGGTGGGGAGGGGGGAGAGAAAGGGCGCGCGAGTGGGAATGGAGAAGAGAGGCAGGGGTGGAGAAACGGAGAAGGGAAAGCTAGAGGCCAGCCGGACAGACAGAGGGTAGCGAGAGCCTAGACGTACCGCGCCGAGCTGTACCGGGAGCGGGGTTCCCGGAGGGAATGGGAGGCCGGGTGAGTGCGAGGGCTCTGAGCTATCAGCCTGGAGGGGCCTGCGGCGGCGCAGAGGATCTCAGCTGGCTGCGGGATGGGGGAGAAACCGGGGCGGAAGGGCTGATGGATGGTCTAGGGCGCCGGGGTGCCGGCTGGGAAGGGAAGTGGATACCTTTAATGTGCATTTTTGCCTGAAGTAGGTGAGGGGAGCCCCATTCGTGGTGGAGCATGCCTGCCCTGCTTCTTCTTCCACTCCGACTCTTCACCTGCTCTCATCTATGCCCATCATCATTTTTTTTTTTTTTTTTAGCTCTGGACCACGCTTCTCCCTGTGCCCGCACCCCCACTGATCTGTGGTTGTGCCATTTTTCACTTGGCTCCCCACCCCATCTAAATCCAGCTCTGGGTGTCACTGTCTTGATAGTGACACATCTCATCCAGTGACCCTCACCACTGTACCCCTGTCCCTGTGTTGTCACACCTAGCCTGCCTGACTGTTCGGCCAGCCACAGCTCTCCTTCAAGGGTCTGTCTGCACGAACTGTGGCCTTTTCAGCTACTTTGGAGTTTTCTTATCAGCCATGACAGTGGTAGCCTGTGGTCAATGGCCTGAAAAGCAGGAGGATGGAGCTAATGTGTCTACCCTGAAGACCCCAGTGCCCTGTCAGCACGGGCACAACAGCCCGTGTTCACCTTCAGCGAGGAAGCCTTGCAACTTCTGGCATTGTTGGTCACCTCGTTTGCCATGTGCCTTTGGGTCTCCAGTGTGTCCTCTGCTTTTCCAGGAGCTTTCCACCACAGACCTCATCCCTGCTGACTTAATTTTTTCCTCCCTTCCCCCACCCTACCATTGTATATACATTTTTTTTTATCTCACCAGTTTATTTCATCCTGTTTCACATCCTTTTATCTGATGAGCTCCCTTACGTAGTTTCCATCTTTGTTCCCTTTTCTCTTTGGTCGGCCAAAGTTGTTGTTTTGTTTATCCCTTATCCTGTTACCCAGCATTTTAACCCAGCAGAGGATGCCACAAGCAGAGGGCTGGGTGAGAGAGAGAGGTGGGGGTTATGTTTTGTGAAGGCACATAAACAGGCCAAGATATCAATTTAATGGTCTTCCAGGGGCATATCACTCCTTCATCAATCCGTGCCATTATGTCAGTTAACTGCCAACTTTAATTTTGTAAGGGGATGTTTTCTAGGACTCCCAAGTTCCACCCTACCTGGTTCTAGCTATCGGTGGTTTTTTGTTTTTTTGTTTTTTTGTTTTTTTTTTCTTTCTTCACTTCTTAGTTCATTTTTCTTCATGGGATCCTGCTATTCTCCTCTTTGGGTTCGACAATATTCTTTATGAGAGGTTTTATTATTCTCAGAAAGCCTATCGTCTACAAGGGCCGTGTCCAATTTGGTAAAGGTGAATAAAGCAGTGGAGAGTTTGTCGTGGGTTTAGACCCATCATTACTTTTTCAGACCCCAGCAGCTTAGAAGGATTAAAACGATGAGCCAGACAGTGGAAGGAGAAACCAGGAGTTAAAGAAATGCATGGCCAAAGGGACCGATGAAAACCCATGCCGGATGGCGAGTAGGGGAGGGGAGGGACTGAGGACCAAGAGAGGAAAAATGGAATGAAATAATAAATAGGTGAGTTAATAGCCGTACAGAAGGAAAGATGATGGTGATGAGAGAGTAGTCCTTTGGACGGGTCAACAAAAGCAGTAGTGAATGGATATGGTGGCAGAGTGGGGGAAGGGAAGAATTACGGAATAAGATGAGGTGGAAAAGGGTATGGTACAAAGAAGGTAAACGGATGGCGAAGGCAGGAGTGCTGGAGCAGATCAGAGCCACACGGATCCCTGGAAAGGGAAAAGAGGAAAGAGTGGGGTATCAAAGCAGACAAATGCCTCTAGTGTGAAGAGGACACAGCATGGCCAAGGCAGAGAGAGAACACTGCGGGGGTGGGGGGGTGAGCAATTTGGGGAAAATGGCTTGGCAGACCACCACTGGGCCCTAACAGAGAGATGCTTATGAGGAGAGAAATTTGCAGAGATGAAGAGAGAGGGAAGGGAATCTCACCCGCGTTCATTCCGTCAGCCTCATCAGTCACTTTGTATTTTACTGCCCAGCCAGGAGAACACAGAAAAGAGATGAAAAAGTAGAATTCCCATTTACTGCAACTGACAGGAACTTGAATCTTCCCAGCCCCCTGAGAACCAAAGACTTCAAGCCTCTGATGTCATAAATTGCTGTGTTGCCTTGGCAACCTGACAGGGTCCCTCCTCCATGATGTCAGAGGCAGCTGGTGTTACCGTATTGAGACCCATACGGAAACAACTTGCCCCTGTGCATCACATGTGGGACTGGACGGAGTCACATCTGTAGGACTCCTTCCCGTCTCTGGTAGTGACTTGGCTTCTCCAGAGCTCCAGAGCTATTCTTAGCTCCGATCAATTGTCACAAACTACTTTGTGAGTACCCGAGGCTTGCTAGGTCCTGACAAAAGCAAGAGGAAGGGACAGTAGGCACTGAGGGTGGGATGGTAGGGTGGAAGGGCATGCAAGAAAGAAAGAGAGCTACAAATGACAGCCATGGGGAAGGAAAGGAGAAGGCTCTGTGGACGGGGAGGGGCGCTATTGGAAGCATCGTGTGAAACTGGCTTAGAGTTTAGCAGTGAATGCCAAAGCTGGACATCCGGAAGAGAAGGCTGGAGCAGTGGCAGAGTGGAAACGGGTGCCCGAATAAAATATGGAGGGGAGTTTTGAAATGTGGAGGGGAGAGTGTCCCTTTAAGAGATAAAGGTAACTGGCGGGAGACGCCGGCCAATCAGTCACCTCCTGTGCACGGGCTGCTGCTGTCCAGTCTCAGTGTCTTCCTTTTCTGCAGGGAAAGTAAGTTGGGAGTTGAGACAGGGTCTTGCTCTGTAGCCCAGGCTGGCCTGGAACTTGAGGAGATCCTCCTGCTTCAGTCTTCCTGAGTTCTGGAATTTTAGGTGTCAACCAGCATATCGTTCAGAGGGTCTGAGGGTTGTCCTCACTCTCACCCTAGTGCCCAGACCTGTCTGCATACAGAGTCACACTGGGAAGTCAGAAACGCGGTAGAGAGGCTGGCAAACCTGGGCAGAGAAGAGAGAGAGTGTGTGTTGGGGGCTGAAGGAGGCAGGCTAACTCGCAGGGTGACCTGGGAAGTCTCTAGAGATAATATGAGGAAAAACGTGAAGGAACCATCCTAGGAGCCTAGGGAAGATTCAGAGGAAAATAAAGAGGCAGGTTCCAGAAAAGGCCCAGTGTTTTCAGAGAGAGCAGGCAAATCTCAATTGAAATAGCATCCCCGTTCCCTATGATAAAGCCAAGGCTGAATCGGCCATGCTCATACGCAAGTGTGCACGCATGCATACACCAGGACCACAAAAGTTCATAAATCAATACCAGTGCCATCCTAAATGCCTGTCCCAATGTGATTACAAGGATGTGAATGGTGGTGGCCAAGTGGGCCAAAAGACAAGAGATAGGAGTTAACTGCTGCCCAAACCTTGGTGTAAACAACCCTGTAAGAAATGACCTTCATAGCCGGGCGTGGTGGCGCACGCCTTTAATCCCAGCACTCGGGAGGCAGAGGCAGGCGGATCGCTGTGAGTTCGAGGCCAGCCTGGTCTACAAAGTGAGTCCAGGATGGCCAAGGCTACACAGAGAAACCCTGTCTCGAAAAAACCAAAAAAAAAAAAAAAAAAAAAAAAAAAAAAAAAAAAAGAAATGACCTTCACATCTGACTGCCCATTGTTGGAGAAAAAAGAAAAAAAAAAAAAAGTCATGAGACACAGAGCTCACTATGAGTCTCAGAGCGAATCTACAGAAAGCAGAGGAAAAGGGGGTATCCACCCAGAGCTTATGGCCTGGCCTGTTCTTGCAACAAGGAGCCAAAAGACCGTGAATGAGTTACAAAAGCTAGTGGGGAAGGAAGCGAGAGTGCAGCTCTGGGGAGAGTCTAGCTTATAATAAGAAAGCCCTGGCAGCAGAAAGGGCTGGGGGTGGGTGGGGGGAGAGGACGGCCATGTGTACTGTCAGCAGCAGCCATAGACTTGGGCAGCTCATATTTTGCAGCAGGTGACAAGCTGCCGACACGGCGGTCCTTTACCTCACTGTTAGAAACTCATTTCATTGATTTTTCCATCTTTCTTCCCAGGCTTCTCACACTAAGCTCAAGGCATCCCAGCGCTCGGCTTCCCGAGTCCCTTCTGCCCTCTGGGAAAGCCCCAGCGAATTACTTGCCTAACTGCCTGCCTGTCCCTTTTCTACCCACCCTTGGCTGGGGAGGCAGAGGCGGAAGATTTTTGAGATGACGTTCAAATGACAGACCTACTCCTGTGTTGCGTTTTACTAGACAAGTCTTTTTTTTTTTTTTTTTCTTTTTTTCTTTTTTGAGACAGGTTCTGTTATATCGTTGTAGCTATCCTGGAACTCGCTATAAATGCCAGGCTGGCCTTCACTGGCAGAGATGTTCCTACCTCTGCCTCCTGAGTGCTGAGAAGATATTTTTAGTTTTCCTTTATTCTTTTTTTTTTTTTTTTTTTTTTTGGAGGGGGGGGTCTCGTATAGCCTAGGCCTCAAAGTCACTACATAGCAAGGCTGGCCTTGAACTCCTAATCTTTTCTTGCCTCTCCCTCCCAAATCCTGGGGTTGCAGGCATGCAGCATCATACCTGGTTTCCTTCTCTGTTTCCTACCAAGGCAGTCCAGCACTCAACTTTCCCCCCTCCCTCCAGAAGTCGAAGGCAAGAACTAGAATGTCCTCCTGTATTTGGGAAGGAGTACAGGATTATTTCAGAACCAGAGCCCAGGCCTTAGAATTCGTAGCAGGGTCATCCAGCAGAATGATGTATAAATGAGAACATATAAAATTAAATATTTATTTATTATGTATACAGTGTTGTGCCTGCCTGTACACCTGTGGGCCAGAAGAGGGGCATCAGATCACATTATAGATAGCTGTGAGCCACCATGTGGTTGCTGGGAATTGAACTCAGGACCTTTGGAAGAGCAGGCGGTGCTCTTAACCATTGAGCCATCTCTCCAGCCCGGGAACATATAAAATTAAAAGACCATAACTGCCCAGGGTGTGTGAGACCCCAGTGTAGCAGAGGGCATGTGCGTACAGGGTCTGTAGCATGCTGAATTGCCAGGCGGATGGAGCGGGATGGGTGTGAGCCGTAGATTTCTACTTTAAGTGTAGACTTTACCCCAGTGCAGCCTCCAGTCACGGCTAACTACTCTCTCCCTTTGGGGCTGGGTTTTGAGCTAAAGGTCAAAGTCAGTTGCCAATCACTTGGCTTCTTAATGAAGGAAGGCAGGGGACTGGATTGTTTCCCTAGAGGGAAAAAAAGTAGAGTGAATTCCTTCCCAAAATTGTCATTCCTTGTTTTGTTGGCTATTCAGGCCTAAGGCCCTCTGCCCCTCCCACCCCACCCCCACCCCCACCCCAGCTCCAGTCTCTTCTCTCTACAAATGGCTGTTTTCCCTCATTTATAGCTTCCTCCATCCTGTGTTTGGAAAACTGGCCCCGCAGCCCCAGGTACCTCTCTTCCACCTCTGGCTCCTTCAGGCTCTGTGGCTTCTACAAACCCAGAGATACACCCTGGTGCTTTAGAGACAGAAGGGCACTGGAGAACCGGAGAGAAAAAAGCAGATAAGAATAAGAAACAGCCAGGCACAGAAGTGGTGCATGCCTGTGATCCCAGCAGAGGGGAAGGGTGGCAAAGAGGCCAGAGAAAAGGAAATGTGGAGCACAGAGAGGACAGAGACCAGAGGCAGGCGAATTGCTGTGAGTTCGAGGCCAGCCTTGTCTACAAAGTGAGTCCAGGACAGCTAAGGCTACACAGAGAAACTTGGTCTGAAAAACAAACAAACAAGAAACAGGTGCTGGACAGTCTGGCATGGTGGCACATGGGTGGACAGTCTGGCATGGTGGCACAGGGCATCTGTCATCCTAGCACTTTAGAAGCAGGACTCCAAGTTCAAAGCCATCTTCAGCTACAGAGGGACTTTGAGGCCAGCCTGAGACCCTTCCTTTAAAAAGATCTGCACAGGCTGGACCAGATAGAGATGGAGAAAGTGACTTTGAGAGGAGAGGGACCTCACAGGTTAAGGAAAAAAGGGAGGGAAGGTTGTGGATAGAGGAAAAACCTCAGAGAAGGCCAGGAGTCTGAACCCTCCCCGACCCCTCTAATCCAGGAAAGAGCCCAGGATGAGGCTGAGTGAGTGACCATGTATGAAAACATCAAGGCCTCAAGTCAGCTCCGGGTCAGTCCTGGGTTCAAGCCATGCTGGTTATGGCCCTTATGGGAGGAACTGAAGTGGCAAATTAACCAGTATAATGAAGTCACTGCTTTTTGTTTGTCCTTGCTGGTTTCCCCAGGAGATTCGTCCTCTGGCCAGACAGGGCAGTGTGGGGGGGATGGGAAGGGCAGCAGAGGTGAAGGGCAGGGGAAGGGTGCCAGAGAGGGCAGAGAGAAGGAGCCGTGGAGGGCAGAGGACAGACAGCATGTGGAGGGCAATGAATGCAAAGCAATCTAGAGATAGAGGCAGAAGAGAGATGGACATAGAAAAAGGACAATGGGGACCAGGGGACAGAAGCCTGGAAGGAAGACAAGGGAAAAAGAGGGAGAGAGAGAGGTGAAATAGACCGGCATCAGTAGGGAAGACCGTGGCCAAAGCTGTGAACGCTGCAGCTGGTGGGGCCTGTGGGCGGGGCCTCATCTCCATCTCTAATGGCTGTGAAATGAGGTTAGCTCCATTAGAAGCAGCAAGAGTGTAACGAGATCACACTCATTAGGGCTGGGCCATCCTAGTAATTACCACCACCCCAAACACTGCCAGCCGCCAGCCGGCCACCGAGCACTTGCAGGCACACAGCGGTGAGCCACATGATGCAGAAAGGGAGAGCTAGGGCCAACATGGGTGTGACCTCAGGACCTTAGGGCTTGCCTGTCTTAGGTGAGCAAATTGACCAGCCCCCAAAGAGGTGCCCAAAGAGCAGTACACTTCAGATACTCTCTCTCCCTTCGGGAAATAAGGCACGTGATTGATCACATCTAAACCGTTAGCCGGAAAAGGGGGACAAAACTCCATGACATACTTTCCAGTCTTCACAACACATGAAAAGGCCTGAACAGAGGTTTTAACTCACACAGCTGGGTCCTTTGCGTATTACAGACGAGAACTGGAGGCCGAGACCGGGCCTGTCTGACCTCAAACGCTGGGAGGTTTTTATTTTCTTTTGGTGCTGGGGTATTGCCAACTACGCCTCCAGCCCCAGTCTGTTGTTGTTTTGTTGTTTTGTTGTTGTTTTAAGTAACATCAGACTGCTTAATGGAGTTCATGTACTAATATGGAATACATGTAGACTGTCTTTAAATTTGTGTGTGTGTGTGTGTGTGTGTGTGTGTGTGGAGATCAGAGATCAACTTTGTGGAGTTGGTTCTCTCGTTCCATCTTTGCGTTCTTTGTGGTTCTTTACAGTCTTTAGGGTCTCAGGGTCAGATTCAGGCTGTGCATCTTGTGCCACAAGCACCTTTCCCTGCTGAGCCATCTCTCCAACTCCAAACTTAAGAGATCTCAGCACACACACACATATGGAGTTCCAGGCCAACCAAAGCTACACAGTGAGATTCTATCTTTGAGACAAATATTTTTTTTTTTTTTAATGGCCTCAATAGAAAGGTTGAGGGTCGTTTCATTAAAATGTGAGAGAAAAATGACAGGACAGGAAGGTTAAAAACCTGGGTAGCTTTAAGGGGAAAGAGTTGGAAAAGAAGAGAACATTGCTCCTTTGGAGTTGTACAGATCAGCTTTAGGTCTGCAAGCAACTGTGGCTGTCAGGAGACGTCAGGGAAACACAGGGAGTTAGAGTAGACAGGCTTACTACCTTGGCAGCTGTCCAAAGAAGAGACAGGAAGGAGAAAAGGAAAAGTTAGACTTTCGAGCCAGAACTCAGGCATGCAGTCGGGCCTAGCAGTGAGCATCTGCACACAGTTGCACTAGAGGAGGTGCTTCCAGGACAGACAGAAGGACGAGCATGCTCTCTCATTAAAGCGATAATTATTTCTCCCATTTCCAGACCTGGTCTTCCAGCGAATTGGCTTTTTGTTTTTGTTTTTGTTTTTCGAGACAGGGTTTCTCTGTGTAGCCTTGGCCATCCTGGACTCACTTTGTAGACCAGGCTGGCCTCGAACTCACAGCGATCCGCCTGCCTCTGCCTCCCGAGTGCTGGGATTAAAGGCGTGCGCCACCACGCCCCGGCTCGAATCGGCTTTCTTAAGGGGTGGTATCCTGGCCAAGTGATTGGCAGGCTAAGTTGGATTAACTGTTGAGAGGGCAACTGTATGCACTGTTGTAAGACTTAAGGCAAATCAGAACATCTCATCTGCACCCACAGTCAGAGGAAGAGCTCGGATTCCATCCTCTGAGCAGACAGTGCTCTTAACTTCTGAGCCACCTCCCAGCCCCCATCCACTGAGCAGAAAGAATTAGCTTTCCTCTGTGTGGTCCTTAACAGAACTCTGATACTCCACCCTTCCATAAGGTGATAAGAGAAGGGGACTGCTCCAAGCCTCTGAATGCCTATCTAGTTGCCTAACATTAGCCAGAGGGAAATTTGTGGGTTTTTTTTAAGTTGTGGAAGTTTGGTTTTTGTTTGGTTTAGTTTTTTGTTTGGTTGGGTTTTTTCGGTTTTGGTTTTGGTTTTGGTTTTGAGACAGGGTCTCACTTATGTAGCCCTGGCTGGCCTAAACCAGGTTATCCTTGAACTCGCAGAGATCTATCTGCCTCTGTGCACATGGGTGTGGCCCCTTGTATCGGATTCCTGGAGCTAGTTACAGAGGATTGTAGCACATGTGTGGATGCTGGCACCCTCTGGAAGGGCAGCAGATGTTTTTAACCAGTTTGCCATCTCCCAAGCCCCCAAAGGAAGAGGGGGGGGGTTTCCACAGTATTTGAATGTGCCTGTGTGATGTCTGTGGAAGGGGGTGCTCCACAGTATTTGAATGTGCCTGTGTGATGTCTGTGGGGGGCTCCACAGTATTTGAATGTGCCTGTGTGATGTCTGTGACTCATGCACATAATATAGGTGTGTGCAGTGCTGAATCATATTGCTGCTCAGAAATTAATTTTAAGAGATTTTGGCATCCTTTGGGAAGAAAGGCTGGGAATTGAACTCAGAACTTTTTGAAGAGCAGACAGTGTTCTTAACCACTGAGCCATCCCTGTAGCTCTTGAGGACTTTTTGGAGCACACAACTGTAATCCCAGCACTCAGAGAAGCAGAGGTAGGCAGACCTTTATGAGTTCGAGGCCGGCCTGATCTCCAAAGCCAGTCCACGACAGCCAAGGCTATACAGAGAAACCCTGTCTCGAAAAATCAAAACAACAACAAAATTTGGACATTCTCTTTTGGGTTTTTATTTCCTTGTTGAGACAAAGTCTTGCCACTCTGTAGCCCAGAATAGCCTAAACTCACTATGTATATAGCCCAGGCTGTCCTCAACTCATGGCAATCCTGCTGTCTCAGCCTCTTGAATGTTGGGATGATAAGCATGGGCCACCAAGCCCAAGAGGGCTTGATTTGTTTATGTCTTTCAGTGCTGCAGGCCTCATGCATATGAGGTGAGCACCCCACTACAGTATGTACCCAGTCATACTTTGGAATTTTAGAATAGAGATATCCAAACCGCAGGAGTGGTTGCAACATGATTGATCGATCAATCTATTTAGTAATTATTTGGGATTGAGCCAGGGCTTCCCACATGCTAGGCAAGTGTTTCACACTGAGCTGTATCTTCCTATAGCTGCTTTTTATTTTTATTTTTTACCTTTTTTATGTCTTTATTTTCGGTGTTTTGAGCCAGGCTCTTATATAACTATGTATACCCAAGGTTGGCCTTGAACTCCCAGTCCTTTTGTTTCCAATTCCTGAGTGCTGGGATTACACTCACACACCACCAAACTTGGCACTTGTTATTTTGAAATGGGATCCCACAATCTGTAGCCCAAACAGGCTCAAGTTTATGATCGCCCTGCCTCAGTCTCTCAGGTAGCTGGGATTATAGGCAAGGCTGTTACAACAGTATTAAAATGGTATTATTGCATTACACAAGTTCACATCAACTTCGAGGTCCAGAAAACACATACAGACCTCACAGTGGTATTCTTCCAAACCGAGACTCTTCCAGAGATAGCTTATGCCTGGGTCAAACAAGATGGTGAGCCTGGATTTAAGGGCACTGGCCTCTGTCCCTTCACTTCCAAGTGCTCCTGCAAAAGAAGGGGTCTGCGCAGGCTTCCTGGAACCACTCAAGGCCAAGGCATGTGGAGCCTCTCTGAAGCTCCCCGGTGCACACGCAGGGGGACTCAGATGGCTCAGCCATTAGTCGTAGTGTTGCTGTTCTTCTAGAGATCCGTTCCTAGTGCCTGCATTGGGCAGTTTACCTCAGCCTGGCTCTCCAGCCTGAGGGGAATCTGACACCCTTTCTTCTGGCTTCCTCCAGCAACCTCATGCGTAGACTTACACATGCACATAAATAGTCTTTTCAAATGGTCATATAGACCTGTGGACCGGAGCCGCCCTATGCTGCTGCCCTAGGACATGTAGCATTCTCCATCTTCCTCTGAGTCTTCCCTTCTCCTCCTCCCACCTCACTGGCTTCCCTCAAGCCCACCTTAAACATCCTGCCAGATATAAAGTAGCAGCCTTTCTCTGACAGGGACAGCCTCCAGTGGGTCTGGAAGACTCCAATATTTACACATGCAAATCACGATACAGCTTCTTTCTCAGCCTTAGCTGTCTCTTTCTTTGTCCTCTTCAACATTTCTTCTGCTTGCTTATTTCACTTTCCTCCATACTTTTTTCCCTACTCTTTTAGGAAAAGGAGAAAAAAAAAAACTTGGCTGGGCAGTGGTGGTGGTGGTGGCGGCTGCGGCGGCTTAATCCCGGCACTCAGGAGGCAGAGGCAGGTGGATCGCTGTGAGTTCGAGGCCAGCCTGGTCTACAATGTGAGTCCAGGACAGCCAAGGCTACACAGAGAAACCCTGTCTCGGAAAAACTAAAAACAAAAAAAACCAATAGAAAAAAAAAATTTAATCTTACACAAAGTAAGCACTTTTTAAATATTCGTGAGAATGGAGAGGTCAGTAGGGAAGGTAGATAGAATTAAGCCGGAAGCCAGAAATAGTGCATCTTAATTTCCCTTTTAGACTCAAAGTAAGATTGGGGGTTCGGGGGGAGTTATTATTTTAAATGTAAGGGAATCTGGGCCTAACGGCACAGGTATGAGTATAAATTTTGGGCTAGCTTGGGCTACAGAGTTCAAAGCCACCACCACTCCCAGCACCTTCATTAGATCCTGTCTCAGAACATAGGGGGGGGCACTGTGGGGAGGGGAGGGAGGCAGGACCAAGCACATAGCATGGTTCAGTGTGCATCAGGGCATCTGTCCCCGAGCCTGTTGACCCAATTGGGTGCCTGTGTACACTTTGAATTCCAGCACTCAGGCTGCAGAGACAGGAGGATCACTGTGAGTTTCAGCACAGCCTGGTCTTCAGAGATGAGTCCATGTCTCAGAAAAAAAAGGGGGGGTGGATGGCTCAGTGACTGAGAGGACCCAGTTCCTAGCACCCATGTCTAGTGACTCCACACTGCCTGTAACTCCAGATCCAAAGGGAATCCAATGCCTTTGGCCTCCACCAATATCTGCACACGCGCGCGCGCGCACACACACACACTTACTTAAAAATAAAGACAAATTTAAAAGGTCTGCATATGTATGTAGCTCAGTGAGAGAGAGATTGCCTCTGGAGGCCCTAGATTCAGTCCCTACAACCACAACGCTAAATGAATCCATTAAAAAGTAAGTGTAGGGAGAGGCCACAGCAGTTTGGGCCTCTGTATTAGCTATCACCTAGCCTGAGTGAGAGCTAGGGAAAACATCCTCAGTTTGCTCTGAGATTATGAGTGTCCCCAGACCTAGCAGCCAAGAGTTCAGAGGCAGGAACCCTGGCCTGGCATCTGCAAGTCCCCAAACTTAATCCACAGCACCTTAAAAACAAACGAAGGCTAATTAAAACTTGAGCTCTGCCACTCACCTATGGTAACCGCTGCCTATAATCCCACTTGGGAAATTAAAGCAGGAGGCTGGAGAGACTCGATGTGATCATGCCCACCTTTTCTGCTCTCATGACACACACAGTAGCCAGCTAGGGCCACATAACACCCTGCTTGTGTACACACACACACACACACACACACACACACACACACACACACGTCATGAATTCACTCTAAGGGAAGGCTGGTGGAAGGCAAAAAATGTTTGGAGAGCTGCTGTGAAAATCATTGTTCACAGATTTTAAGCAAATGTTGCCCTGGGACCGACTCTGCCACAAAACCTTTGGTCCGTTCCTGGGCCTGGGCAAACAGAGAAGAGCAGGTTTTGTTTATGCTTTTGAGAAAGGAGCTGGGCCTTGGGGATGTTCCCTCTGTGACCGCCAGGGAGCAGTGGTGTTTTTTTTCCCAGGTGGAGCATGGAGGCAAAGTACCCTTAGGCCTCAAATTTGGCCTCCCCGGCCTGGGAGTGAGGGTTGCGACTCTCCTCCCGTGTCAGGGCTCTGCCTTTGGCCCCCTGGCGCTAGGTGTCTTTCAGTTTCCCAAGGTCTCACAGCTTGCCTTGAAGGGTCTTCCACTTGCACTCCGCAACCTCAACCCCAAGCCTTTTTGTTTCTCTCAACCCCCCTACCCACCCACCCACCCACCCATCTGCCTTCCTCTTCGGGGTAGTAAACATGACTGCCTCGTGTTTGTGGGACAGCAATAACCGCTTTGAAAGCACCCCCAGACTTCCCTTCACAAAGAAGAGGCAGGACGGGAAAGCCAGGGCGAAGGGGGAAAGGTGACAAATTCCTGGAAAGAAAAGCCTGTTTCTCCACAGCCTTCCTTTACCCCTTTCTCTCCTCCTCACCCTGGTGAGGGTCTGGTGCACGAGAGAGGGAGGGGAGAAACGGAAGGGCCGCAAGGGAGCTCCCGAGACCCAGGGCCGGTTCAGAGCCGGCGATCCATCTTTGGGGGGCGACTACACCCTCAGAACTCTCCACCCTCCCACGGCTTCAGGGCTTCCTCCTTCCATCCCCCCGTGGTGGCAGCAGCCTGGTAATTTAAAGCTCTCCCTGTCGCCTCTAATGCGATCCCCTCGTTTTATTGACTCTCTCTGCCGTCTGTGGCGCCCCTCCGCATCAATCTCCGCTCTAATCACCCGGCTGCCACTGCCTCGGCTCTGCAGAGGCCTGGCCCTTCCCTCTCCTGTCCCCTACCTCCAGGACGCCAGTCGCCTTCTCTTCTGTTCCTTCTGAGCTGTAATGTCAGGGTGCATGAGGGGGACCTCCTTTCTCTGTCTTCATCTGAGACCCGCCCCACTGGAGAGCTACTCTTAAGAAATGTTGGGAACCGTGGGTAGAAACGGCAGTGAATGTGAATTTTGGCCTGGGAGTAGCAGGTAGGTGTGTGTTGGCTTTTAGACGCTTCTGCACCACCTCCAGTTCAAGGCAAGAAGGGAAAAAATAAATAAAAGCACCTAGAGATTGAGGGAGAAGACAGAAGGGGGAAATGGAAGGATTAAAAGTGGGGACCACCATGACCACAGAAGTCTAATAAACAGTGTGTGATGGGAGAAACACTGAGAAGGGACAAGGGAAACAGGCAGGGGGTGTGTGAGGCGGAGAGAAATTTGCAATTGAAATTCTCTCCTGAAAAGGAGGGGTAAGCTGGGAGGTAGGGAAGAGATTTGCAATTTTAAACAGCCGCCAGCTGACCTACCCTGTGCTCTGGCGGGTGTCACCCACAAGCTGGCCAAAAGCTGGGCCCCTTTGCTTTGTACCTAGCAACCAGTGGACCTTTTCTAGTTGGGGAGTCAAGCTTCAGAGACAGGGCCTGGGTCGGAGCCTGTTCCGGCGGCCTCTGGACTGTGATGGAGTTCTGTGAGGGCCAAGAGGGAGCTGAATGCTGGTAAGCCAGGCTGTTCTGCTGCCAAGGCAGGTGAGATCAAGCCACGTCAACCCTCAGCTCTTCCATCAGGTTGGGTAATAAAAGGCAGTGAGGCCCAACCTATGGCAATGACTGAACTCTATCTAGCAAGCCTACCTTCCTCGGTCCCTCGTGGTCCTGGGGAGGAACGCCTTTCCCCAACAAGACCAGGGCTTCCACTATTCAATTCACTATCCACGTTCTGCCCCCCAGCCCCGTCCTGTTCCCTCACTTCCCTTTTCTCTGTTCAATCCTTGGACCAGGTACTTATTTGCATTGGTTAGCATGCTAACCCTGTCCCTCAAGAATTCCTTGAAGGTTCTGACCTTCAAGCCTAGCTGGACTCCCCAGGGGGAGGAGGGAAGTGGGAACAGTCTTGAAGGCAACATGGTGCCTGGACCAAGGATCCATATCAAATCTGGGGATCTGGAGATGAGCATTAAAGACGTCCCCAGGAAAAAGCGGCCATCCCCTTCACCCTTTGTCCAAAGCAAGGCGGCCTAAACCTTAGGCCTCTTGTCACCAGAGGTCGTGGTAGAGGGGTCAGGTGGATGCTTGGGCAACTGATAATGTTGAGGACGGCTTGACAGCTTTCCCCAGCCCCACCCTCATGTATCCTAGGCTGGTCTTGAACTCCCTATGTAGCCAGGACTTCTGATCCTCCCAACAGAGTCGTGGGATTGCAAGCATGAAACCCACACCCATTGATGCAGAGTTGAAAATAGAGCCCGGGCCTTCACATGTGCGGGGCAGCTGTTCTGCGAGCTGAGCCATTCCTAGCCTTTTGGGACCCTGTTACCATCAGGTGGTCATTTAAAGCTTGAGAACGCTGTGAGATGAAGTGTGCGCCCAATAAGTCTTCAGCTGGTGCCAAGACCATCCCATGAGTACTTTACAGCTGCTGGTACCATTACTACTAGGACAGCATTACAGTTATTAGTGCCAGTTTGGAGAGGAGCTACTATCTTCCTACTAGCCAAGGAAATCCCTCCAACTCACTGTCGCAACCAGTCTGCATCTGGAATGCACTGGAGGCAGATGCATGCCAGGGAAAGCAAGGAGGCTTTGACTAGGGGCTGGGCCTAGGGACCTTTCCCAGGGTTCATTCCTTTGAAAGGTACTTAGTAGCAAGATGGCACGGGCTTGTGATCCTGGCACTGGGGCAGTAGAGGCAGGAGGGTTCAGGGTTACTCTCTGCTACTTGACTTTAAGGCTAGCCTGGGTTGTTTGAGAGCTGGACTGTGCCTCTGCAATCATAGAGAAGCAGAAAGCAGATAGAGGCTCTCGTGGGACGAGCCCTCGAGAAGGGAAAACAGTTCCATGCCGCAGGTTTGCTGAAGAGTGACAGACTAAGCTCTCAGGCAAGGACTCCAAGTAGGAATGAGGTTGGCTTGTTTGAGAAACAGGAAGGAAGGAAGACCGAGAAAGAAGGGGAGAGGGTGTTGTGGGGAGAAAGACAGAGGCGGGAAGGCTGCCTAGCTGGCTAGCAGGTTAAAACAAGACAGCTGGGAGCCTGTGAAGGTGGGCTCTCTGGCAGGTGGGCCTTAGCGGGTCAGGAGAAGGAGTCTGGATTTTTTTGTTTTTTGTTTTTTTTAATTTGCATTTGCATTGGTGTTTTGCCTGCATGTATGTCTGTGTGAGGGTGTCAGATCCCCTGGAACCGGGGTTACAGACAGTCGTAAGCTGCCATGTGGGTGCTGGGAATTGAACCAGGATCTTCTGCAAGAGCAACCAGTGCTCTTAGCTGCTGAGCCATTTCTTCAGCCCCTGGAGTCTAGACTTGATTGCAATGAGAAGCCACTGATGGTTTTTTTTTTTTTTTTTAAGGTAGAATGCAGTGTTATGAGGGTTGACAAGTCGGCTCAGCAGTAAAGGGGCTTGCTGCCAAGCACTGATAACGTAGGGCCCATCCCTGGGACCCAAAGAGAACTGACTCCCGCAAGTTATTATCTGACCTGCACATGTGTGCCGTGGCCTGCACATACACACATGTACACACTAGTCATTTTTTTAAAGACAGCTATGAGGAAGGGCTAAGGACATAGGCCCAATCCCAAGGACTTCATGAACTGGGTGTGGCGGTGCACACCTGTAATCCAACAGGTGTGTAAATAAGAGAATCAGAAGTTTAAGGCCAGCCTTGGCTGCATGAAAGCCTGTCTCAAAAAAAAAAAAATTTTTTTTAAACAGATTGTCAAAGAGTTGGTGAGGACAGATGAAGATAGTTCATCAGTTGATTGCTGTTGAAGGCGGGTGGCAGGTGAAGGGTTTCCTTACAGATGTTTGGCATTTTGATAGTTAAAAAATGAAGTGATCGTTCTGGCTGGTGAGATGGAGACACTAGATTGAAAAAGGCAGAGGTGGAAACAAGCAGTCCGTCTGTTGTATTAGCTCAGAAAACAGCAGTAGCTTGGTGCTGGTGAGGAAGGTGGCGAGGGCAGAGACTGAGGCATCCTGGAGCTTGCTAGGGAACGTTACAGAGCACAGGGTGAATGTGCCTAAGCAGAGGAGAGATGGATGGTACCAAGCTTGAGACTGCAAGATGGAGGAAGAGCCAGTTTGGAAAGCAGTAGTGAATTCTAACTTTAGGCGCAATGAGTTTTAGGCTTCAGGTTGGCCTGAGGGCACCTGAGTCTCGTGTTTGGAGAACTTAGAGGGCAGGAGAGCCCAGACAGTCAGGCTCGCCGGGGACCCTGAGATCTTACGGCACTGTCTCTCCATGTTTCCCTGCAGGGTCCTGGCTGTCACGCTGAAATGAACCCTCAGCAGTCCTCCGTCTACCATGGCCACCCTTAACTCAGCCTCTCTCTGTGGTACCGCTCCTTCCCCTGGGCGCGATGTCCCGTCCCCACCTCCAGAGACATCTTCCTCCTCCTCTTCTGGCACCTCTGATCCTGTCACCAAAGATCCCCCTGATGCCCCCTCCACCTCTGAAAGCGTAAGGTCCTCAGAGCCAGGGGGGAAGCTTCCGGAGTCAAGCTGTGGCCTCATTCCACCAAAGGACACTGGAGAGCCCCAGGTGGAGCCTGGCTGTGGTCACATCCCACCAAGGGACCTTGGGGTGGAAAAGGAGGAAGAGGAGGCAGGAACCCTTCCTTTGGACCTAAGCAACCACTTATTCTTTGCAGCTGGAGGTAAGGCCTACCTACTGGCCAAGCTGCCCCTGCCAGGTGGCAGCGAACTCTTGTTACCAAAGGGCTTCCCCTGGGATGAGGCAAGCACCAAGGAAGAGCCCGGCCTGCCCCGCCTTGCCCGCTTCCCCCGCTCACCCCTCACCATCCTTCACATCCAACATGGCTTTGACCCAATCCAAGGCTTTAGCTCTTCTGACCAAATTTTGTCCCATGATACCTCAGCGCCATCTCTGGCTGCCTGTGAGGGAAGGGATGGAGCCTTCTGGAGCTACCAGCTGGTTCCAAACCCAACCGAAGATCCCAAAGATGGCCCCATGGGGAGCCGACGGGGAGACCACAGGGCACTGTTCTGGATCTGCCTTCCGTGCCGCCTGGGTTTTGGCAGGCTGCGGGCCTTTATAGGGCACACACGTTCTCATGGGGCGAAGCTCAGCCCTGCCCACCACCAGAGCCTGCTGGGCAGCCCAGCCATACTTCAGGAGGGTGATGATGGCGGCGTGGCCTTCCTAAGCCTTCTGGAACCAAAACCTCTTACTCGCCCTTCTGAGGTACCTGAGGAACCCAACAGCAGCACAGTGACCATGGAGGCAAGCAGAGGCCAGACTGAGCACGCCCTGCCAGAGGCAGACCATCAGGCCCTTGTTCTCCCCTCTGAAGAGCTTATGGCCCTCAGCCCACCATCCCCACCCACAGCCCTAGCCACCTGGGACCCCAGCCCAACCCAAGCCAAAGAATCGCCGGTATCCAGAGGCGAGGCAGGGCCAGACTGGTTCCCCGAGGGCCAAGAAATGGATGGAGGGTTCTGCCTCCCTCTCAACCAAAGCTCACCCACCTCTAAGGAGGTGGCCATGCTCCCAGCTCCAGCAGGCTCTCCTGAAGACACCAGTGACCCACCTCAGGCCTGTCGCCTGGTTGATGACTACGCTCCAGCCCCTGCAGCCTTCCAGGGCCTCAGCCTGTCCAGCCACATGTCTTTGCTACACTCACGCAATTCCTGCAAGACTCTCAAATGCCCCAAGTGCAACTGGCACTACAAGTACCAGCAGACCCTGGATGTGCACATGCGGGAGAAGCACCCCGAGAGCAACAGCCACTGCAGCTACTGCAGCGCCGGGGGTGCCCACCCCCGCCTCGCCCGCGGAGAGAGCTACAACTGCGGCTACAAGCCCTACCGCTGCGATGTCTGCAATTACTCTACCACCACCAAAGGCAACCTCAGCATCCACATGCAGTCCGACAAGCACCTGGCCAACCTGCAGGGCTTCCAGGCAGGGCCTGGTGGCCAGGGAAGTCCCCCAGAGGCATCCCTCCCACCCCCCTCTGCTGGGGATAAAGAGCCCAAGACCAAATCATCCTGGCAGTGCAAGGTGTGTAGCTACGAGACCAACATCTCCCGCAACCTGCGTATCCACATGACTTCCGAGAAACACCTGCAGAACGTCCTGATGCTGCATCAGGGCCTGCCGCTCGGCCTGCCACCGGGGCTGGTGGGACCAGGACCTCCGCCCCCGCCGGGGGCTTCTCCCGCTAACCCTCCTGAACTCTTCCAGTACTTTGGGCCCCAAGCCCTAGGACAGCCTCAAACACCCATGCCTGGGCCTGGGCTGAGGCCAGACAAGCCCCTTGAAGCCCAGCTGCTTCTCAATGGTTTCCACCACCTGGGAGCACCCACCCGCAAGTTCCCCACAGCTGGTAAGTTTCCTTGCTCAGCTGCAGCTGCCCCCCTGCCCAAGCCAAACTGTATTCCCTGCCTTCCTCCAAAGCTCGGCTGCCTCCCCAGTTAGGTAAATACAGCTTACTCTAATTAGCGTGTGTTCCCCCGCCCCCCTCCTTTCTTCCTTAGGCACTAATCTGTCTCTGTCCCCCTAGCCCCTGGCAGTCTCTCCCCTGACACCCATCTGCCACCAAGTCAGCTCCTGGGCTCCTCGTCCGATGGCCTGCCCACTTCGCCATCCCCAGATGACAGCCCACCCCTGAAGGTGTTCCGCTGCCTGGTGTGCCAGGCTTTCAGCACGGACAGCCTGGAGCTGCTGCTTTACCACTGCAGCATTGGCCGGAGCCTCCCAGAGGCTGAGTGGAAGGAGGTAGCCGGCGACACCCACCGCTGCAAGCTCTGCTGCTACGGCACCCAGCTCAAGGCCAACTTCCAGCTCCACCTCAAGACGGACAAACATACTCAGAAATACCAGCTGGCGGCCCACCTTAGGGAGGGGGGTGGAGCCGTGGGCACCCCTTCCCCACTGTCCCTGGGGGACGGGGCTTCTTACGGCTCTGTCTCCCCGCTTCACCTGCGCTGCAACATTTGTGACTTCGAGTCCAACAGCAAGGAGAAGATGCAGCTACACGCCCGGGGGTCAGCCCATGAAGAAAACAGCCAGATCTATAAGGTGAAGTTCAGGCAGGAGAGGACGGAAAGGGAGAAGGAGAAGGGACAGGGTGGAAGGGGCAGAGTAGTGAAGCCAGGGAGGGCGGAACCCCGGGGTGAGGGACATGAAAAACAGGGCAGGGTATGTACCAGGGTAGTGCAGTGCTGGACAGACCTGGGGAAAGACCGAAGAACAGGGGACTGTGAGGAGGCTATTCTGGCTCCATCCAGCCCATCATGTTACCCGGAAGTTCAAGAGGACAGAAGCAGGTGCCAGTCACACACTCAGGAACCCAGGACTGGCAGGAGAGAGAGAAAGCAATTGAGAGAACAGACGTAGGTGGCTATAGAAAGGTAGAGGGAGGTCACCCAGCAATTAAAAGAGTTCAGTGTAGAGGGGAAGTCTCCAAAGATCTGGATGCGTGTGTCCCTTCTACATCTGAGCTGGCCTCTTTCATGGTTCTAGTTTCTGCTGGAAATGGAGGGAGCAGAGGCAGGGCCAGAGCCGGGGCTTTACCGATGCCTGTTGTGTGCCTGGGACACGCCCTCCCGCTTAGCCGTGCTACAACACCTACGCACACCCTCCCACCGCGATGCCCAGGCCCAGAGGCGGCTGCAACTGCTACAGAATGGCCCACCAGCCGAAGAAGGACTCTCAGCTCTTCAGGGCACCCTGAGCTTCAGCCGTGGGAGGCTCCGAACTCCCGGTGAGGAAAAGGGAACAGGAGGATAAGGGCTGGGCAGGAAGCAGCAGGTGCAGGGACATGACACCAAAGTGACACAGGCCGGTGAGCCATCTACAGCAAGTGGTGCTGAAGGAATGAGAAGGCAGGATGGGGGCGAGCTTCAGGAACCGGGAGGTTGCCCAGCAAGGAGCAGGGCAAGAGATGACTGGAGGACGGGAGAGAGTAGCAGAGACAGGGAGGAGGAGTCACCTGGGGCTTGTGGGTAGCAACTAGTGTCCCAGCTCTATTGGTTGTGAGGGGTGGAAGGCAAAAGGAAAAGCCTCAAAACAAAACAAAACAAACATCACTTCATGAGAAGCCAGACTTGCTGAAAGGTGATGGGAGCTGTGGGCATGGTTCAAAGACAACCGGGATGGGAAGAGGCTCCATCAAGTTTCCCAGCCTCTTCCTGTCTCCTAGGAGGTCTTCAGCCCCAAGGCTGGGCTTAGAGACCCCTTTAGGCAGCAGAGGCCAGGAACAGCCAGCCAGGCGCCATTGACCCAGAGGGTGTAGGAGAAGAGCCTGGAAGGGGCTGTCAGAGGTGGGCATGGGCATCGGGGCTATGGAGAGGCCAGTGGTGGGCGAGGGCAAGGGCAGCAGGAACCAGGAACAGGCAGCATTGACTGGTGCTAATTGAATTGCCAATACACTGGCTGGAGTTAAGTGCTGGAGGGGCCCAGGATCAATAGCTAACGATCCTGGCGCAAGGCTGAATGGAGTTAAGGAACTTTTAACACTTTAATTAGGCTGCCACCGAAAATAAATTCCTACACATCTGTCAATTCTTACGAGAGTGGTAATCTCCTTGCCCATCGCCTCCCATGCACTACAGCCGCCCTTCATTCAACGCTTACAGTGCCCCTCCCACTACAGTTTTGGGGCTTCCCTTTTCCAGGGTCAGTCAGGCCAGGAGGCCAAGCTTAGTCTGGTCCTGTTGTGGGGCTTGTTTCTAGGGACGGGGTGCTAGGCTTGCCCTACTGTTTCAGTATTGGAATTGTTTCACTTTTGCCCTGTGTTTCTTCTGTTCATCCTTTCCTGCCTCCAGACTCACTCACCATTTCTCCACCAGCTGCTTGTCCTGCTTCGTCTGCCCTTTGTCCTCCCTCCTTCCCCCGTGTGTCACCACGTTACCCTAACTCTCTCTCTCTCTCTCCGTCCTACACAGGGAAGGCTCCTGACACCCCCTTAGCTCAGCCGCCCACCTCTGAGAAAGATGGCCAGAACAAGACAGAACAACTGGGTGAGCTGCTCCTCAGACCCATTTCCCCCCCAACACACACAACTCACTGTGCACACTGGCATGATGACGGGTGCCTTTCAGAAACCCAAAAAACCTCCTTCCCAGAAGGAGCAAAAACTAAAAAGGAAGGGGAAGGGCAAAGAAGTCACCATCCACCCATGCATCTCTACCCTCTTTGAAAACCCAGCCCTGGCTAACCCGGAAGTGATGCCTGCCAAGCCTCACCTGGCTGCTGGCTAACCCGGAAGTGATCCCTGCCGAGCCTCACCTGGCTCCTGAGTTTCTTACCTATTCTCCATTCTCTGAAAGCCACTTCCTGCCCTGAAAGTCCACTGGTACTAGAGGGGTTGTGCAGGAATGGGAAAGGGGACCAAGGAATCCTTTTAACCGCCTCTCCTCTCCTCCTCAGCATCTGAAGTGACAGAGGACAGAACTGGCCCTCCCAGAGACAGTGCCAACCAGATCACGGTCAGAACTGGGGTAACTGGGATGAAGTGGGGGGGGGCTGACTTTACTGAGATTTCTTACTCTCTAGCACTGGTTCTCAGGCCGTGGGTCGCGACCCCGCTGGGGGCTGAACAGCCCTTTCGCTGGGGTTGCCTAAAGGCCATCAGAAGGGCTGGAGAGATGGCTCAGTGGTTAAGAGCAGATGTCTGCTCTTCCAGAAGTCCTGAGTTCAAGTCCCAGCAACCACATGGTGGCTCATGACTATCTATAATGGGATTTGATGCCCTCTTCTGTCATACATGCAAATAGAACACTCAAATAAATAAATAGACCATCAGAAAACATAGGTATTTACACTACAGTTTACAACAGTGGCAAAATGTTCTTATATTAAGAAGTTATGCAGTAGCAACGAAAATAATTTTATGGTTGGGTGTCACCACAAATGGGTCGCAGCACTAGGAAGGCTGGGAACCCCTGCTCTAAAGGCTTGTGTTTTGCGTGTGGCTGACTCAGTTCAGAATGTCACACGAGAAATTCCATGCAGGGGCCAGTTCTGTATGTTCAGCACGTAAGGAAAGAAAGCTGCCTGTAAAGGTGAACACAGAAGGGAGTGGCAGGACCTTGAGAAAAGTCAAGAGAGGAATCGTAGGAAGGGTAGGAAAGACTGGAGGAGATGCCGGGAAAGGAGGGAGAGTAGAGTAGAGAAATGAGAGGGCAGCCTCACAGGCCGCCAGGAGGATATTCCTTCTGATGAGGAGCTGCAAGCCTGAGAGAACTGACCTGGCACCCCTCCTGTAGAGGCCCCAAACAGGTAACACACTGGCAAGTCCCACAAGCCCCCAGACCCCAGGACTTGGACTTAACAGGACTCAGAAGCAGCTCGGCCCTGTGGTGTAAAATGTTGCTTCTGAGGAGATCCCGGGTCTCTTATCTTGCCATGCCTACCATCCTGGGCTTCCCCACTTCCCAGCCTCCACTGCGGCACACAGCGCTACCTCTGTTCTGTTTCTCTTCCTCCCAACTCCTGTTCCCTGCAGCCTGTCTGTTAGAGGGCTAGGTGCACTGATATGAGTGCCTGGCTCCCCTGCCTCAATGTACAGGCCTGGGAAAGTGCGAGGCAACAGGAGATGAGGTAGGCCAGAGAGAGGCTGCAGGGAGAATGCCCACTAGACAGTTCAGTCAGGTGACAGCAGGCCTCCTTTGCCTCTGGCTAGCTAGAGATCTAGGCCACAATGTGCTAAGGGGCAGACCAGAGTTTACCTGGACCACTTGAGGAGTGGCATTTGCTTGTATTAAGAAGTAGTGAACAGGCTGGGCGTGGTGGCACACGCCTTAAATCCCAGCACTTGGGAGGCAGAGGCAGGTGGATCACTGTGAGTTCGAGGCCAGCCTAATCTACAAAGCGAGTCCAGGACAGCCAAGGCTACACAGAGAGACCTTGTCTCAAAAAAAAAAAAAAAGTAGCAGCAGTGAGCAGGAGGTGGTGCCACACACCTTTAGTCCCACCACTTAGGAGAAGGCAGATCTCTGAGTTCGAGGCCAGCCTGGTCAACACGGCAGATCCCAGGACAAGAAGTAGTGGAAGGAGAAGAGAACGGCAAGTTGCTGAACCTGGGGTGAGCCAAGCTTCATGGCAGACAGGTAGGACCCCTCTGTAGGGAATGGCAAGGGACCTGGGAGACTGAAATAGGCAGGCTAAGGGACCTCTGGGTTCAGAAAAAATGCCCAGAAGAAGGAGGCATGTCACAGAAAAGACAGGTAGTAGGGTATGGGTAAGAAAGCCAGATTCAGGGCAGAGGCTGGTCCAGGGCCAGCTGGAAAGCTGGAATGTCGATTAGGGTATCAGAGACAGGGAAAGCCACACCAAAAGGAAAGAAAAAAGCAGGATGAGAAGGGACTGGCAAAGAAGGAAGTCAACATAGCAACCCAGGCTAGGCCTTTGTCCTAGCCCAGGGAGTTGCCAACGTTCAGGGCTGGTTGGGGGCTGGGTGGGCTAAGGTGCCTTCCTATCTGACTGGTCCCATAAATCTGAATAATGGGGACGGCATCGCACTGACTCCTGCTACCTGTGAGATAGTGGGTCATCCCCCCCCCCGGCCCCCCGGCCCCTGACTCCTCCTCTGCCACCCCTATGTATCCCCCAGGTATACTGCTGTCCATATTGCAGCTTCCTGAGCCCAGAGTCTGACCAGGTGAGGGTTCATACAGTCTCCCAGCATGCCGTGCAGCCCAAATACAGGTGCCCGCTCTGCCAGGAGCAGCTGGTGGGCCGGCCTGCCCTGCACTTCCACCTCAGCCACCTGCACAACGTGGTGCCCGAGTGTGTGGAGAAGTTGCTGCTTGTGGTGAGTGTAGGCGGAGGGGAAATGGCCCTAAGGTCCTGTGAGGGCAGTGCAAGGGGAGGAAGAGGCTAGTGTATGTGGGTGGGGTGTGAAGGAAGCCACATTCTAGACAGTTGAAGTTGACTTTAAAATTGGTGGGGGGCTAGAGAGATAGCTCAGAGGTTAGGAGTGCCACCTGCTCTTCCAAAGGTCCTGAGTTCAATTCCCAGCAACCACATGGTGGCTCACAACCATCTATAATGTGATCTGATGCCCTCTTCTAGTGGGCAGGTGTACATGCAGGCAGAACACCATATAATAATAAATAAATAAATATTTTTTTAAAAATTAAAATAAATAAATAAATAAAATAAAATTGGTGGGGTCAGCCAGGCGGTGGTGGCGCACACTTTGATCCCAGCACTTGAGAGGAAGAGGCAAGTGGATCTCCTTGAGTTCGAGGCCACCCTGGACTAGATCGAGCTCTAGTACAGCTAGAGCTATTATACAGAGGAACCATGTCTGGCGGGGAAAATTTGGTGGGGTGGCTCTGGGCAGTGCGCTTGCCTCGTTCCCTTTCCTCCTGGACAACTGTGCATTGCTCTCACTCCCATTAAACCCTGAAAAGTGTTGTTAATAACAGAACCAGAACCGGGTGTGGTGTCACGTGCCTGTAATCCCAGCACTCAGGGAGGCAGAGGCAGGCAGATCTCTGTGAGTTCAAGACCAGCTTGGTCTACAAAGTGAGTCCAGGGCAGCCAAAGCTACACAGAAAAACTCTTTCTGGGGAAGGAAAAAAAAAAAAAGCAGAACCAGGTAGCTTTGAGGTGAGATACTTTCAGCCTGGGAAAGGAGGAAGGTAGGGCAGTGGACAGCTAGCTACCCAGCCCCTATCCAAAGAAAAGCATCAATTCATTGGGAAGTTTACCCAGACAGGAGGCAGGACCCAGGGGAAGAGAGCTTGGCACAGATACAGGTGCAGAGTAAGCGGGTCAGGAATAGCACTAGGGGACAGTGGACAAGTGATGAAGCCACCAGGGTTTTCTACATTATAGGCCACAACTGTAGAGATGACCTTTGCAACCAAAATGCTGCCTGGACCCACACTAAGCCCCGTGGAGGATGGCCTAGAACACCCCAGCCCTGGACCAGAGCCCACTCCCAGCAGAGACCAGGTAGCAGGTAAGGAAGTTCACACAGCATACCCCCCCCAAAGTGGCAGAAAAAGGGGTCAAAGGGGTCTGAAGACGACTGGCATTCAGCCGGTGGCTTTGGATAGCGAATGGTCGGGCCTCAGCTTGAACGCCGTTCCCTGCTCCTCTGTCTCCTGTAGAGAACGCTAACCTGACCCCGGAAGCCAGCCCAGTTCCTCCTCCTGAGCCTCCCTTGGCACCAGTGGAGGGCCCAGAGAAGCCATCAGGAAGTCCTGGTCAGCCCTCCTCTCCAACTCCATCTCCAGTCCCTCAGCTTGACGCCCAAGTTGAAGAAATGGCTCCCCCACCCGCCATGGCTGAAGAGGAAGAGGGAGCCATGGGGGAGCCCCGCTCTGCAGAGCCATCCGCAGCTGACTCTCGCCATCCCCTAACCTATCGGAAGACCACCAACTTCGCCCTGGACAAATTTCTTGACCCTGCTCGGCCCTATAAGTGTACTGTGTGTAAGGAGTCCTTCACCCAGAAGAATATCCTCTTGGTTCATTATAATTCTGTCTCTCACCTTCATAAGATGAAGAAGGCTGCCAGCGACCCATCTTGCCCCGCCCGAGGAGAGGCCGGCATCCCAGCGCCCAGTACAGCTGCTTCAGACAAGCCCTTCAAGTGCACGGTCTGCCGAGTGTCCTACAACCAGAGCTCCACTCTGGAGATTCACATGCGATCGGTTCTGCACCAGACTCGCTCCAGAGGGGCCAAGACGGATGCCAAGGCCGAAGGACCAGAGCGAAGCCAAGAGGAGGTCAAGGAAGGCGAGACTGAGGGCGAGGTGGGCACTGAGAAGAAAGGCCCTGACCCCGCTGCCTTCATGTCTGGACTGCCTTTCCTGTCCCCACCAGCCCCTCCCTTGGACCTACACCGATTCCCAGCCCCTCTCTTCACCCCACCAGTCCTGCCCCCCTTCCCTCTGGTCCCAGAATCACTACTTAAGCTCCAGCAACAGCAGCTGCTTCTGCCCTTCTACCTCCATGACCTCAAGGTGGGGCCCAAGCTGGCACTGGCGAGCCCTACACCCATGCTGTCGCTGCCAGCAGCCACCCCACCTCCTCTTCCTGCACCCCCGAAGGCTGAGCTGCCTGAGCAGGAGTGGGAACGGCCCCTCATAGCTGAAGAGGGGAACGAAGCCGGGCCCTCTTCCCCACCCCACCCGTCACCCAACGAAGCCGCCCGCACAGCAGCCAAAGCCCTTCTGGAAAATTTTGGCTTTGAGTTAGTAATTCAGTACAATGAAGGGAAGCAGGCAGTACCCGCCTCCCCCGACACCTCCTCCCCCGGAGTCTCTGGGAGGCGGAGACAAGCTGGCCTGTGGGGCTTGTGGGAAACTCTTCTCCAACATGCTCATCCTCAAGACTCACGAGGAACACGTCCACCGCCGCTTTCTGCCCTTTGAGGCCCTGAGCCGTTACGCTGCTCAGTTCCGCAAGAGCTATGACAGCCTCTACCCACCACCCCCAGCAGAGCCCCCCAAACCTCCAGATGGGTCCCTGGAGTCACCTCCCCAGCTAGGCCCGCCATTTGTGGTTCCAGAGCCTGAAGTAGGGGGGATCCACACTTCCGAGGAGAGAAGCCTGGCAGGAGGACACTGGCCCGCAGAGGAAGAAGAAGGTTCTAGAGGGACTCTTCCTCCCACAGTGCCCGCAGCAGGCCGCCGGTTCTCCAGAACCAAGTTCACAGAGTTCCAGAGCCAAGCTCTGCAGTCTTTCTTTGAGACCAGTGCCTACCCCAAGGACGGAGAGGTGGAGCGGCTCGCCAATCTCCTGGGGCTGGCTAGCCGTGTGGTGGTCGTGTGGTTCCAGAACGCGCGCCAGAAAGCCCGCAAAAATGCCTGCGAGGGTGGGCCCGTGGCCTCCGGAGGAGCCCCTGGGGGAGCCTCTGGCTGTAGGCGCTGCCATGCCACCTTCGCCTGTATTTTTGAGTTAGTGAGGCACCTCAAGAAATGCTATGACGACCAGCCTCCTGAGGAAGAGGAGGAGGCAGAGAAGGCGGAAGAGGAAGAAGAGGTGGAGGAAGAGGAGTTGGAGGAACGAAACCCGGAACCGGCGGCGAGACATAGTGGCCCATCTCCAGAACATGCAGATGTGGAAGACTCGAGCCAACAGGCAGAGCCAACAAGGCCAGAAGGCAAAGAGTCTGAAGGGAAGGCGCCTCCCTCACCTCCAGTGCATACCTGTGACCAGTGTGCCATTTCTTTCCCCAGCCAGGACCTCCTGTCCGCTCACCACCGACTACACTTCCTGCCGCCGTCCGTGCAGCCCAGTGCTCCGTCACAGCTACTAGATCTTCCTTTGCTGGTGTTTGGGGAGCGAACCCCTGCAGTATCCGGCACCTCATCAGGGACACCCCTCAAGCGCAAGCACGATGACGGCAGTCTGTCTCCCACGGGCAGTGAAGCAGGCGGAGGAGGGGACGGGGAACCCCCAAAAGACAAGCGCCTGCGCACTACCATCCTACCCGAGCAGCTGGAGATCCTGTACCGCTGGTACATGCAGGACTCTAACCCCACTCGTAAGATGCTCGACTGCATCTCAGAAGAAGTGGGGCTCAAAAAGCGAGTGGTACAGGTCTGGTTCCAGAATACCAGAGCCCGGGAGAGGAAAGGTCAGTTTCGAAGCACCCCGGGAGGAGTAGCTGGTCCCGCAGTCAAACCCACTGTTAACGCCGCCCCAGCACCCTTCCCCAAATTCAACCTCCTGTTGAGCAAGATGGAAGACGAGACTGGGAAGGAAACTCCAAAGAGAGAAGCACCAGCTTTTCCCTACCCCGCAGTCACCCCTGCTGCCGGGCCTCTGCCGTCCCTACAGCCTGGGAAAGAGGCCACTGCGCCCCCGCCAGAGCCCCCTCTACCCCTCCCACCTCCCGCACTCAGTGAGGATGAGGGCCCGGAAGAGCCCCCCAAAGCGTCTCCAGAAAGTGAGGCTTGCAGTCCATCCGCAGGAGACCTAAGTGATTCATCCGCTTCCAGCCTGGCCGAACCAGAGTCCCCTGGGGCTGGAGGGACCAGTGGGGGACCAGGAGGTGGGACTGGAGTTCCAGATGGAATGGGGCAGCGGCGATACAGGACCCAGATGAGCAGCCTGCAGCTGAAGATCATGAAAGCCTGCTATGAAGCTTACCGCACCCCTACTATGCAGGAGTGTGAGGTGCTGGGGGAGGAGATCGGGCTGCCCAAGAGAGTCATTCAGGTCTGGTTCCAAAATGCTCGTGCCAAGGAAAAGAAAGCCAAACTGCAGGGAGCAGCAATCGCAGGGAGTGGGAGCAGCAGCGAGGGCGCCTTGGCAGCCCAGCGCACCGACTGTCCCTACTGTGACGTCAAGTATGACTTCTATGTCTCCTGTCGAGGCCACCTCTTCTCTCGGCAGCACCTGGCCAAGCTCAAGGAGGCAGTGCGAGCCCAACTGAAGAGTGAAAGCAAATGCTATGACTTAGCTCCAGCACCCGAGGCCCCCCCACTGGCTCCCAAAGGGCCACCTGCCACCACACCTGCCTCTGTGCCCTTGGGGGCTTCCCCAACCCTGCCACGCCTGGCTCCAGTCCTCTTGCCTGGCCCAACTCTGGCCCAGCCACCACTTGGAAGCATAGCTTCTTTCAATTCAGGTGAGTTGGGGAGGCCGGGAGGAGCTGGACCTGAGAGAGCGTCTCCTCTCATTGCAAACCGTTCTTTGCCTTCTTGGCTCTCCTCAAGCAGTTATCCTTGTAGCAGGCTGTAGGAGAAAAAGAGAGTAGAGAGTATGGCTACTGAGGGGGAGGGGGGAACGGGAGGGGTGAAGGTGAGTGTGCCGCTCTAGTCTGGAGCAGGAAAATCTGTAAGGCTGGGGATCATTAACCCTTCATTACTTCTTTCATCTTCCTAGGCACTGCTGCCTCTTCAGGCCTCCTTGGCCTTGCCACTTCAGTCCTACCTGCTACCACAGTGGTCCAGACTGCTGGTCCAGGCCGCCCCTTACCTCAGAGACCTGCCTCCAACCAAACCAACAGCTCTACTGACCCAACCCCTGGCCCAGCTACTGAGCCCTCAGGAGACAAAGTCTCTGGGGAGAGAAAGCCAGTGGCAACCCTTACCAACTCCTCCACTGATGCCCTCAAGAACCTGAAAGCGTTGAAGGCCACTGTCCCAGCCCTGTTGGGGGGCCAATTCCTGCCGTTCCCATTGCCCCCCACAGGCGGGGCAGCACCACCAGCTGTCTTTGGCCCTCAGTTACAGGGGGCATACTTCCAACAGCTTTACGGCATGAAGAAGGGGCTATTTCCCATGAACCCCGTGATACCTCAGACCCTCATTGGGCTGCTCCCCAATACCCTCCTCCAGCAACCCCCCCAAGCCCCTGAGCCTACAGCCACAGCCCCTCCAAAGCCTCCTGAGCTTTCGGCTCCAGAGGAAGGGGAAAGCAGTGAAGCTGACGAGCTGCTGACAGGCAGCGCCGGCATCTCCACCGTGGACGTTACTCACCGCTACTTGTGCCGCCAGTGCAAGATGGCATTTGATGGCGAGGCCCCAGCTGCTGCCCACCAGAGATCCTTCTGCTTCTTTGGGCGGGGCTCTGGGGCCTCCATGCCCGCCCCATTGAGGGTGCCTATCTGCACCTACCACTGCCTGGCCTGTGAGGTGCTGCTGAGTGGGCGTGAAGCCCTAGCCTCCCACCTGCGCTCCTCAGCCCACAGGCGCAAGGCAGCCCCACCCCCAGGCGGCCCTCCCATCACCGTTACCAACAGCGCCACTGCTGTCCCGGCTGCTGTGGCTTTTGCCAAAGAGGAAGCAAGATTACCTCACACGGACCCCAACCCAAAAACTACTACTACCTCTACACTTCTAGCTTTATAAACAGATAAACCAAGATGGGGAGAAGAGAGGGCCTCAGGGTTCCCTCACACCCCAAGGGGTGGTTGGTGGAAACTCAGATCCCTCACCCCAATCTTCAGCTCTGCCCACCTCATGGGAGTCTGTCAATTCCCACCCTCAGTGGGCTTTACATGCCCCACCTCCAGCAGAGTCCTGCCTCCTCCCCATCCCACAGACACTGACCCTCACTCTCAGCCCCTTTCAGATGCACCCCCACGTTGACATACGTGTCTGCTTCCTTCTCTCTCCCTCCCCCTCCCCCATTGAATCCCCAGCCCTCTTTCCCTGTAAACACATACCTTTTTCATACTGTTATACTGACTGAGAAAACGCCAAAAGAAAGAAGAAAAATGAAAGAAAACCCAAGACAAAAGGGGGGGTGGAAAATCAACTTTGCCACCCCCACTTCTTCCTGCCCCCTTGTCCAGAGCACAGATAGCTCACAAACTCCAAAAACCCATTTGGTTCCTAAGATTGGAGCCTGGGATGGGCAGGGAGCCCATAAAAGTAACCAAACTGGAGGCTGCCAGGGGGAGATGCCCCTGTTCACTCCCCGACTCCCCTCCCTCTTAACCCTCTCCTTACCTGATTGTGGGGGACCCTTGCAGCCTGGACTCCTGGGGAAGCCGCTGCCAGGAACCCCTGTACCAGCCCTCACCCCATACCCTGGAAACTGCAGTAACTTTTTCTCAAAGGCTTTAAACACACAGGCCCTCTCAGCAGCTGTGGGTCTGCCCCTGGTCTAGCCCTGCCAAGGGCGGTCCAGCCTCTGGGGATCAGCACTGCCCACTAATGGCAAATCCAAAGTTCTTTTAAAAAGAAACACACCAAATAAACAAGAGCAAGAGAGAGTGTGCACATACATGAAAGAGATGGAGAGACCAGAGGAATGAAGTAAAGAAAAACATACACTGAATACACAGAGAGAGAAAAGAAAACTCCCATCAGACAAGTGGGTTTTGTTTCGTTTTTGTTTTGTTTTACTGTCTGTGACCCCCCCACCCCCACTTTTGATAGTTTCCTGCGATCTGAGCTCTGATGCCTCAAAGTCCTCACTGGGTACTGGTGGTCTGCAGGACTGGAGGCAATGCAGGCTTCCCCCCTTTGCTGTGCCAGTCTCAGACAGGACTAGGGATGGAGAGGTGACCCTTGTCCCCTAAGATGAGCATGCAGCAGGACAGGTGATAGCCCACCCAGTCACAGCTGTCAGAGAGGCTTGGCCATCCCAGGGAGAAGGGCACAGTCTGGTTTCTGGAATCAAGATGTTTGTACCTTTCGCCTGCCCTGTTTTCTTATTTACTTTTTTCCTCCTGTCACTTTTCTCATTGTCTGGGACGGCCTTTGCCTTTGCAGGGTTCCCTGGTCCCTAACTGACTTTCCTCTTAGCACCCTGCCCTCACCCCTGCTCCCTCCAGCTCAGCCCCACCCCTCCTGGTCCTGGAGGTGTTGCGCAGTCTGCTTGTCTGGCAATGCATAAGGGCCTGGTGAGCTGTGTAGGGAGGGAATGCCTGCAGCACAACGCGCTCTCCAGAGGATGCCACCGGAGAGCAGTGTCCTAAGGGAAGGTTCCCCCACCCGAGCTCACGTCCTGTGTAACCACTTCCAGTGGGGAATTTTGACAATCCCCAAATCTAGCCAGAGAGGCACAGGATAGATTTAATAGCTGTTTTATGTTAGCAAAGAAAAGCCTACAGGTGTTCCTACCGTCCTGCAGGTAGTTCATCTCTCCCCTAGCCCAGAGGAGCTCCTCCAGGCTTCACAAGTTAGTTACCAACTTGAGACAGATCAGCCTGACCTAGATCTTAGCAAGATCCCCAGCCACAAGTCAACACTAAAGCAATGGTGACTGCAGAAAGAGGGATGGGGGGAGGGTCAGCTTTAATCCATCGTTCACACACATTCTGAAGCTTAAACTCCTGTGCTGTTCACTTTGAAAACTAAGAAACTCCCAACTCCAGCCAACTGAGGGTACGATGAACCAGTCCTGTTGATACCAAAAATGCCAGCTCAAACATCGGCAATGGGAGAAAAGCTAGCCCGTCGTGGTCACTGCTGCCACTGGTCCCTGTCTCTCTGCACCTCTCTCACGGCCACACATACCCCATCTTTTCCTCTCATTTCTTGAAATTCTATGTATAAAAGTATTTTCTTAGCAGCATGTGTATGAGGGAAAAAGTTTTTTTTTGGTTTGGTTTTTTTCACTCTGCTTTCTGGGAATGTGACTTGTGTATAAAAGATAAAAAGAAAAGAAAAAAAGAAGGAACTTTAAAAGAAAAAGCTTGGTAAACATCTGCCTTGGGATAATTAGAGGTGTTGTGTCATGCATTTTAGCCTGCTTAGGTTGGATTAAGTTTCAACTATGCACGTTTACGCCAAGAGGTAACTACTGCTAGAATCCCTTCCTCGCGCCTTTTCACACCTGACCACCCTGGTGTGGCACACACTATGTGTCACAATGGTAGACACCAACTGAGCAACTGCACTTTCTCAGGGACCCTGGAGCTGCTGACAGATGAGTGAGTGAATCTTCAGGGCCCAGCAGTCTGCTGCCTTTGTCAGGCCACACTCAGGAGCAGCACTTACGGTTCAAATTCGCACTAGAGGACCTGGTGTCTGAAAATGCTAGTGATGACCGTCAGGCCAGCAGGATCCTGTGGAATAACAGATGGAAGGCGAGCACAGCAACACCCTCAAGTGCTTCTGTCAAGTGAGCTTGAACTGGGGTCTAGTGAGATGGGTCCATCATGGCTTCCGATCTCTGCCTGAAGAAGCACCCAAAACAAAACCCGGGTCCCTTATCCCAGCAGGGTTATCTCTGGGAGTCAGGAGGTGTGAATGATCTTGCCTGTCTTTGCTCAAAACCTTGCAGAGAGTATCATACTGTATTCAGTCCCCAACCAAGAACAAAAAATCAAAGTTTGCTGGGAGAACATGATAAAAAAAAAAATCTGAAGCCCTGGGCCGTACTTATATAAACACGTAGAAGAAGCAAGAAAGGCAATTATTCTAGGTATAATGGCTCCAGCTGCTCCATTCCTTACACTCTTTCTTAGCGTCAGACAAGATCACCAAGTGCTCATTACCCTGCTATTTTAAGGCACTTGCTCATCTAGTCATTTCTAAAAAAAATAATAATAATAATCACATCAGGCTGGGTGTGGTGGTAGGGTTCCTTTAGTCCTAGCACTCAGGAGGGAGAGGCAGACAGATCTCTGTGAACTCAAGGCCAGCTTGGTCTACAAAGCAAGTTTCAGGCCAACCAGGTCTATACAGTGTAAGATCCTGTCTCAAAATAATAACAACAATAATAATAATTTGCATATGAATGGCAGCAGAGTTCTGTGTTTAGCACCCCACCAACAAAATAAGTACATCCTCAAAAGGAGCAGCAGACCCCAAAACGTCTGCAGAGAGATGGAAGTACACACACACATACAGAGGCTTGTGCTTGCACAAGAAAGTACTCTGAGTGCTGGGCCATGGTGGTGCACGCCTTTAATCCCAGCACTCAGGAGGCAAAGGCAGGGGATCACCGTGAGTTCGAGGCCAGCCTGGTCTACAAAGTGAGTCCAGAACAGCCAAGGCTACACAGAGAGACCCTGTCTCAAAAAACAAAACAAAAACAAACAAACAAAAAGAACGATCCCTGAGATTACAGCCTTCAAGAAGCAGTGCCTTCTGGGAACATAGGTTGTAGGTTAACAGAAAGGTGCTTGCCTGTAAGACACCTCACACATGCTGATTTTCCTCATGTGAATAGAGACAGAGAAAGCTCACAGATACAGCAAGTCTCAGGAAAATGGGAGCAGTGTCAGCTGGCGTTAAACACTATTAACTCATGGGAAAAGGCCATAAGTGACTGTCGTCTATAGATGAGAAGTCAAGGAAACATTACAGCACTCTGAAACTGGCTACACCAGGCTGGGACTCCGTTACAAGAAGGCCAGGCTGGGGGGACACATCTCAGCAACCTGTAGCTACAAGGTTACCATTTCTAGGAGACTGAAAGGCCCCAGAACTACAGTATCAGGTACTATGGAACAAAGGCAATAGACTCCGTAACACAACCCACAGGGGCAGAGTAGATACAGCAGGGAAAGAAATGAAAGAAACTCTGAGAGAGGACATTTATGGAAGGCTAGACCAAGGTCTGTTAAGTTTGAAGAAGCAAAGAACAACACTGGTAGAAGGTTCCTCTTTGGAGAACCTACAACTCCTGTAGAACTAGGGATCAAATCCAGGCCCCACAAACGTTAAGCAAGAGCTCTGCCACCAAGCCACAGCCCCAGTGCCACACATGACCACCCTGCTGCTTCCTTTTTTTTTTTTTTTTTTTTTTTAAATATAGAATCTCATGTAGACTTGAACTCTATATAGCTCAGGATGACCTTGAACTCTGGGTCTTCTGGCCTCCGTGTCCTGGTTTGCTGGAATTACAGGCATGACTTTTTTTTTTCCCCAAAAATGGGGTTTCTCTGTATAGCCATGGCTGCCCTGGAACTCTCCCTATAGAGCAGGCTGACCTCAGAGATTTGCTTGTCTCTGCCTCCCAAGCTCTGGGATTAAAGGTGTGTGGCGCCACTGCCCAGGTTAATTCACTCTTGTGGGTGCAGGGTCTGAAGCTGCTCTGAAGCACAAAAGCTCTTAAACTCAAGGTCTTCTTGCC